>NW_020956067.1:212409-253540 GCF_003031625.1 Empidonax traillii
GTGATAATGTAAGTCACTTTACAGCATGAGCAACAAATTTCGAATGGTAGGGAACATCCCTTTGGTCAGTTTGAGTAAGCTCTCCCAGCTGTGTCCCTTCCCAGCTTGTTACCCACCTGCAGCCTGCTGACTCAGGGAACAGAGTGAAAAAAATTAAAACCTGAAGGATGTGCAAGCACTGCTCAGCAGCAGACAAAACACTGGTGTGTTATAAATACTGTTATAGTCACAGATCCAAAACACAGAACCATTTATGCTACTGTGAAGAAAATAAATCCATCCCAGCCAGGCCTGCACACTACTGAAAATTCAAATTATTCATTCATTCTAATACTTGTCTAGTAAAAAGCATCACTAGCTTAATCCTGCAGGACTTGAGCATACTGTTCCTATGAAGCAGCAAGCCAGTATACATCTATGTCGCATCCAGTGAAAGCATGAATCTTTCACTATAAATATATCTGACAGCAAATCATCCTAACAAAAATTTTAAATAGAGTTTCTAGTAGATGTGTCCCAAGTCTATCTGTTTCCCCAATCCTACAGAAAATTTATTAAAAACTCTGAACTTTTTTGCATATCACTTTTTCTGAAGAGAAAGGGACTCATAAAAAATTTGACAAAAGCGCAGCTATGAATTGCCACATGTTTGAAAGCAAAACCTTGCACGTGAGTGTTATACAATATGCTACACACACATTTATTCTTAGTTCAAAATATATTTTTCTAATTTGTGAAAAATTACGTGAAATAAAATTTTTAATAATTTAAGTTATTAATTTAAAATTATCTAAATTAAAAATTTGTGCTTTTTCTATTTTTGAGAATATGTCCAAACAAGTATTTACAATTGTATTAGAAAATGTAAGTAAGTCACTGGTTCCAACCTCCTAGTTACCACTCCTGCCTTCTGTCATTGGTCCTTGAAGCGAAGAGCAAATTGTTTTAGCATAGAGCATTCTTATTTCACATGAATCCTTTTTATTTTGCATTGCCATAGAGTAGGAATATGCATGTGGTCAGTTGCCATAATACATTCCTGGTAATACAACTAATTAAAATGTGTTAATGCCACAGTAAGCGCTTAGCTGGTCATGTTTTCAGGACTCTCCTTCAAAGATATTTTCTTTCAGATGGGATAACACTGCAACATATAATAAAAAATATTAGAATGTGGCAGCTATAAAATAGGCATAAGAGATTAATTTTTTTTTTATGAATAACATCTGTGGTAATAGCAGTGCACCTGCCAGCATGCCTCAAATGAGAATGAGTTCTTTTAGCAATATCTTATATTTATTCAGTTTGGTGATCTCTTTACAGGGACTACCTACACAGATGCTGATTATTTTTTAATTGCATTGGATGATAGAAACTGGAGAAAAGACTGACCCAACCAAACTCATTTCAAATAACCTATTAAACAGCCATTAGATCACAACAATTCCTGTTCTTTTTTCTCCAAAGCTGAACCTCTACCCTGAAGGGAAAATTGTTCCTTAAGCTCTTTCAGAGCATACATATTATTAAAAGTAGAGTTTTCTTCAGAGTTAAGAACAAAAAATTTTTTTGTAAAATAAACTTCATCTTCTATTTGAAGTGTAATCTACGATGTATGCTGATAGAATGAAAACGTATTGTTTTACTTTGATCTATAGAATGGAATATTTCACTTGGAAGGATCCTGCATTGTTCATTTAGTACAAATGCCTGATCAGTTCAGGGCTGACCAAAAGGTAAAGCATATTGTTAAGAGCTTTGGCCAAATGCTTCTTAAACACTGCCAGGCTTGAGGCGTTGATCACCTCTCTAGGAAGCCTGGTGTAGGGTTTTGACCACCCTCTTGGTAAAGAATTGCTTCCTAATGTCCAGTCTAAACCTCTCTGGTGGACCTGCAAATGATTCCCATGTCCTGTCACTGGATCACAGGGAGAGGAGGTCAGCACCTGCCTCTCCACTTCTCCTCAGGAAGCTGTAGAGAGCAATGAGCTCATCCCTCAGCCCCCTTTTCTCCAATCTAGACAAGCCCAAAGTCCTTGGCTGCTCCTTATAGGACATTCCTTCCAGCTTTCTTGTCCTCCTGTGGACACATTCAAGGACCTCCACATCCTTCTAAATTGTGGGGTTCAGAACTGCACACAGTACTCAAGGTGAGGCCACACCAAAGCCAAATACAGTGGGATAATCATCTGTTCTGATCGGCTGGTTATACTGTGTTTGATGCATCCCAGGATGTGGTTCACCCTCCTGGCTGCCCAGACACATGACTGACACACACTGAGCTGCTGCCAACCAGCACTCCCAGATCCTTTTCTGAAGGGCTGCTTTACAGCCACTCCTTTCCCAATCTGTACTTGTGCCTGGCATTAC
Source organism: Empidonax traillii (assembly GCF_003031625.1). Classification (NCBI taxonomy): domain Eukaryota; kingdom Metazoa; phylum Chordata; class Aves; order Passeriformes; family Tyrannidae; genus Empidonax; species Empidonax traillii. The sequence goes on from NW_020956067.1 coordinate 214,780, forward strand.
TCTGTCCTAGTACAGAATTTAGCATTGTGACTTGTTAAATTTCATCCCATCAGTCATTGTCCAAAGCTCCAATCTAGATCCCCCTGCAACATCTCCTGTTCCTCAAGAGAGCCAACAGCACCTCCCAGAAAACCTGCTAATGGAGTGTTCCTGCATCCAGATCATTAATAAATACATTGAACAGAATTGAACCTTGAGGCACAGCACTGGTGACCAGTCACCAGCCAGATGTAGCCTCATTCACTACAACCCTTTGAGCTCTGCCCTTAAGCCTCTTATTCACCAAGTACACCATGAAACTGTTCATCCCACAGTTGGACAGCTTGTTTAGAAGGAAGCTGTGGGGGGCAGCATCAAAAGCCTTACTAAAATTCAGACAAACCACATCCACCACCACCCCTTCACCCACTATGCTGGTGACCTTGTCATAGAGGGATATCAAACTGGTTAAACAGCACTTTCCCTTTGTGAACTCACACTGACTGTGCCTGATGATTGCATTATTCTTTAAATATCTTTCAGTATCACCCAGTATGATGATCTCCATAATTTTTCCAGGAACTAAGGTTAGACCAAAAAGTCTATAGTTTCCTGTGTCTTTCCTCACACCTTTTTTATTGATGGGAATAACACTGCATAGCATTCAGTTAGCAGAGACCTCCCCAGACTCCCAAGACCCATGGAAAATGATAGAGAGGGATCCTGCCATAACATCTGCCAGTTTCTTCAGGACTTTGGGATGAATCCAATCAGGCATGGACTTGTGAACATTCAGCTGATACAGCTGATCCCTTACAATTTCACTGTCCACAGATGGAAAGTTACTGTTCCTACACTTGTGGTTGTCTGATTCAAGGGCTTGAGCAGCCCAAGGTCTATCAGTATTATTAAAGACTGAGGCAAACCCCCTCAATGAATATAGCAGAATAATATAGTATGGATAGTATGAATAATATAAATAGCAATAACTCCTTTGCAGTAACAAAGAAATGTTTGCAAAATCTAGGGTCCCTTTATAGTAGGAAAAAACCATGACAAAAATAAAAATGAGCCAGTCTGTGCAATAATAAAAGAACAGCCTTTTGTCAAATTGCTAACCAGTTTTCTTTGGATTTAGATTTTATTCTCTTTTCTTACAGTCTCTGCTGCATTTTAAGAAAATGAATCAGCATCAGAAATGCAACACAATTGAAAAGAGGATATTGTGCTATTATATCCTTACAAAAACAGCTAGTGTAAAAAAATACATGATGACAGTGCTTCCTAATGCCCAGTCAAATAATTGGGTTATTATTTGATTTAATAAATTTCATTAAAGTGGCAGTATGCACTCTCTATAACATAGCTGCAAAGTGTCCCTTCATCTTCAGTATTCTGTTTAAATTAAGGATATTATTAATAGAATTTAAATGATGCATGTGCTCTTAGCAATCCTTATATTCCTAAGTTAGACAAAGTTTATAAAAATGTTCGGTTTTCAGCTTTACAAGAATTTCTGTGGGATTTTTGATTGACTACTTATAAAGCTTGTAGGATAATGGGTGTCCATTCCTGGATACCTTTGGAGCTTATAGGTGATTTCAGTGAACTGTAAGAAGAGCTGAGATCAAAGAAATAATTGGTTTTCTGCAAGTTTCATAAAAATAGGTGAACAAAGAAAAGAGAGATGCTATAAGTGCCCCCAACAGAGGAAAGGAAAGTTATATGAGTTAATGAATCTTAACAGGCATCACAGAGTCTACATGGAAGCCACAACTTAGAAAGACCCAGCTGTGGAGATGACAAAGATTCCATCACAGACTCTAAAATCAGTCAGTCATAACATGCAAATCTATAAGAAATCAGGCATTATTAGTTCAGCTGTTCACAGAATTATTTGTTTAATATGATTTATAACTTTGTATTCATTTCTTGTAATATCTCCTTCCGAAGTTTGAAAAGCAGAATGCCATAAATCCTGAAAGTTTAAGATGATTTCTGAATTTTTAAAATGTATCCACTGATTTTTTCCTCCAAATTTCTTGTACATTCTGCAAATTATCTTAAAATAAATCTATTGTCTAAAGAAGATTCCCTTTTAACCATAGAATCCTAGAAAAAATAAGATTACAGATACACTTGAGCGTATATTGAATCTTCTGATTTGGTTCAGTGATGATACTACAGAAGAGGAGTCTTCAGTACACAAGGATGTTCCATTACAGGAACCAATGTGTGCACATTGTATTAGGGAAATTTCTATGTGAATGTGGGAAAAAGTCTTCATTGTTGAGGAGAATTACCCCACTGTAGATTTCCTTCTCTCGGGTGTAACCAGAAATTGTGTCTTCAGATTTCTTCACTGTGTTTGTGTACTGTAGTAGTTGTAGGAAAGGGAGTTGATTCACACTAAATTCTCTTTTCCTTTGGAAAAAAGATCCTTAATGGCAATTTCTTAAGCTTTTGATATTTGGTTTCTAGCCTCCTAAAGTCCTATAATATTTTAATTCTTCATCCTATCTCACCCTCTCCCAATGAATTCACAGCTTTTTTTCCCTATATTTACTTCTTTGTTCACGTCCTATTAACTAGGAACAGGAAAAAAACTTGTAAGAGAGTAAAGTGTTCATAACTATTCTTTATTTGGAACATCTGATGATACCCATTGTGATAGGCAGGTAATGGGGGAGGAAACTATTTATTTGTCTGATATCCTCTCATTCCTGTGTTGCTGTTGAAAACCATTCTTTTTTCGTAGCTCCTCATAATTCCATTTCAACCAGGAACACTCAAAAATGCATATGGAGACAAATGCAGATCTTTCTATGAAGATAAACCATCACTTCATGTTATCAAATGACCCGCAGAAACAGATAAAAAAAATATTTTAAGCTCTTCATGATTCAAAGTCTTATTCTCCAAGCTATTTATGAGTCCTTGCTGAAAGCAAGCCAGATTCCATACTTAGACTGCAGTTTTGTTGTTGAGAAAGTGATCAATGATCTCTGTAATTTAACTAGTAAGTACATTTAGCAAAGCAAAAATAATTATTTTTTGTGACTACCTTGTGTATTAAGGATTTTTATTTTTTATTTTAGTGTATTTTTAGTATATTCTTAGACACACACAACTGTGTTTTATGTATGTGTCTTTGTCCCCTGATTATAAGCTCCTAGTACAGTTAATCTCTTTTGTAATCAAATAATTATAGGAAAGGAGCAAATAAACAGCCCTTGTTTTCTTGACAGATAGTTTTGATTTCTCTTGTCTACTGCAGCTGAACTGTGTGTCTTGCTTAATCTAATAAATACTAAGCTGTTTGTCTTACACATCTAAATCACAAACTTGGCAGCAAATCTCATCTTCCTTCTATTGGTTTTTATCTGCTGGGTTTTTCTCCCATGGGTAACATTAATATGGTGTATGTACTACAATACCAAATGCAATGTTAATTCTTTATCTAAGTAAGTGAATATAAATACATAGTGGCATTGTCTTCTGCTTATGCATAAATATACATAATATGCTGTGACTAGAATTTTTGAGTATGAGTGTTATTTCAATTTAAGGACCTAATAGATTTTTCCTTATATTAATTCTATAGTGGAAAATAATAATGATTCTGAAAAAAGTAACATTTTAGTGTAATTTGAGGTAAGAACAGTTTGATAATTGAAACAAAATAAAATAATTTTAATAATAATAGTTACAGAGAGAGAAGAGTGACACTAGCGAGGGACAAGTGATGCACAATGCCGTTGCTCACCACCCACTGAGCAATGCCAAACCCATTCCCCAGTAGCAATTGGACACTCCCAGCCAATCCCCACCCACCTTATTTATACACTTGACATGCCATTCTGTTGTGTGAAAAATCCCTTTGGCCAGTTTGGGTCACCTGTCCTGCCATGCTGCCTCATGGATTCCTGAGCATCTATTCACTGTTAGAGTACAGGAAACTGAAAAGTGCTTGACTTAGGGTAAGGCCTGCACAGCAACAACTAAAACATCAGTGTGTTATCAACATTATTCTTGTACTAAATCCAAAGCACAGATCTGTACCAGCTACTAAAAAAGAATTTATCACTGCCAAAACCAGGACAGTACAGAATCACACAAAATCACAGAATATGCTGAGTTGAAGGGACCAACAAGGATCAGTGACTCCAACTCATGGCCCCGCACAGAACCATCCCCAAGAGTCACACCAAGTGCCTGAGAGTATCATCCAAATGTTTCTTGAACTCTGTCAGTCTTGGTGCTGTGACCACTTCCCTGGGGAGCCTGTTCCAGTGCCCAAACACCCTCAGAGTGAAAAACCTTTTTCTCATAGCCAACCTAAACCTCTCCTGACACAACTTCCCTTGAGATCTGTGACTGACCACCACAGAGAAGAGATCAGTTCCTGCCTCTCCTCTTCCCCTTACAAGGAAGTTGTAACTGCAGTGAGGTCTCCCCTCAGTCTCCTCTCTCCTCTTCTCCAGAATGAACAGACTAAATGCCCTCAGCCACTCCTCATACAGCTTCCCCTCAAGGCCCTTCACCATCTTCATTGCCCTCTTTTGGACACTCTCCAATAGCTTAATATCTTTCTTATATTGCAGTGATCAAAACTGCACACAGTATTCAAGGTGAGACCATATAAGACCTTTTGGATGTTAAAGGAACCATTATCTACTACTGCAGCTTTAATGGGAAATCATGAAGCATTCTTTATAGTTTTTTAGGTTCATTCAGATTAAATTAGTTTAACCTTCTGAAAATCCAGGAAAATCCAGCATGATGGCAGATGTCCAGCCACAACCAGCTGTGATTTACCTTAGGTGACCAGAAAGATAGGGGATCTTTGATTTGATTGCCTTGTTTGCTGAGGCTGCTGCTGCCTAAATCACGCTCATATATGAATGATGCCATTCATTACAGAAAATCTTAGATGGAATTGTTGTATTGATGGAACTTGTGATTTCTCCTCCCTTCCTCCTTACCTTTTTTAATGTTTCTTAGTCTCAACAAAACATTTATGAAGTGGAACAAAATTTTTTGAATTAGTGGAAAAAGTAGGTTAAGATGAAGTTCCATGCCAAAGAATAAAGCTTTCTTTTTTGTGTGAAAAGAGTGATTCAAGACTGACATATCGTATAACTGTAAATTTAGAAAACACACATCTTGTGCATTGCCTGTGGATGGTGCCATTTGGCATACTTTCACAGAAGGGTACAGAATACTTTTGTTAGTGCTTGAATATAGTATTGATTTAAGAGGTCAGTCTTTATTGTATAATTCAGTGCAAAGTTAAAGGCCTTTTGAAGGGACTCTGTATGTGCTGACGTGTAGAAGAAAGACTTAAGAGCAGGTAGCTGGAGCAAATTACAACATGCTGCCTACTCTGGAATAGGAGACACCTTGGCTTTTCATTCTATATGGTGATTTTTGATCAATACTACCTCAATTTTTTGATTCGTTACATACAATTCTGGTTTTCTAGGGAAGTAAGTCTTATGCATTCACACTTTCTGTCTACCCTTCCTTAATTATTTTTAACACATTTCAACCAATTTCAACTGAACTAGAGACAAATAGAAGTCTAAATCCTCCTAAGTTTCTATAACTTGAAATTGTAGCAACATGTGTTGTTTTCCAGCTGGGCAGAAAACACGGTATTAATTCATTCTGAGAAATAGAAGCAAGTTATCTGTTAATCCTGGATTTACTAATTTCTTACATATATGTAGTTTTTAAACATGCCTAAATCTTCAATCAATTATGACATATACTCTCTCTTACTCAGCCAAACAGCAAGAAAAAAGAAAAGGATGAGAAGCATGAAAAGAAACAGAAGTATTGTAAAGTAAGAAGTCACCAAGGAATCAGGTTATTGTGGCAGGTAGAGGAAGCAAATCTATGGAAGGCTAGATTCATTATTTCTTTACTCATTACACATCTTGTTTCTACTCCTGCAAGTAATTTTTTTTTTCCTAGAAGAGAAAATTGGATTGATGCTGACAGCATCTGTTATCTGGCAGGGCTAATTCCTTAGGACCTTATTAACCCCTTTCTACCCTGCTATAACCCTGACTGCCTTTTTGAAGACAATTTAGTAAAATATTCCATGACTCTGAAAGAATGTCAGAGAATAAAAATTAATAGAGTTAGGGGACACTGAAAGATGACAGGTGATTGAATTTCTTTCATATTCTATAATAGTTTATAGCCAAACTTTTTCAATTTTTAGTGTTAAATATGAACACTTAAAAGTAGACACCCGTGGTGTCTGTGTAGTAAGTCTTTACAATCCTTCAGAGAAAGCTTACTGAAGTTTATCTGTTTGCTATTCTATGTAGTTTTCAAGAAATATACATTTGCTCCTGTGTCTTAACTACATCAAATTTACACTTCTCTCTACCTCCAACACCCCATCATCTTTATGGAAAAACATCTATATTGGATGCTAATTCTTGTTGTCTTCTGCCCTTCCTGAGTCTATTTTTGGTTAAGCCTGTATTTACCTGTATTAGCCTGTATTTCCTGTATTCTTAACTCCATACCTCTGTTGCTGTATAGGTACATTTCTTCATGCAGAATATTTTCTGTATAGTCTTTTTTTCTTTAACGAAAAGAGATAAAAATAAAAAAAAGACTATCAATACTGAGTATTGAAACTATATTGGCTGTTTAGGAATTATTTAAAAATTGTATGGATACTCTTAGGCAAGTCACTCTGAATGAGATTTGAAAAAATGTGGAAATCAACAGCAGAATGGAATGGGATAAAATATTGGAAAAGAATGACACAAATAGGAAGTAGAATGTGTTCACAGATAAATGAATGTATGTACTAATGTTATGCATGTTGCTTAGCAACAGGCAGTAAAAGTGTGGATGAACAAGTAAGTACAAAAAGTAATTAAAGGAAAGAGGCATGTGCATAGCATGGTATGGATAATAACCAGGAATACAAAAAAGATGAGAAAAGGAAAGATGGAGAAAAAAACAGATATAAAGAATGTTGAGAGAAATATTGAAACTTTTTTTGTTCGTCATAGACTGATTTTTTTCCCTGTAAGGTTAGCTAGAAAAAAAGTAGACAGCAACTTCGTCTGTAATAGTGCCTCACTATAATGTAGTTTACTCTAAGGAAAAATAAATTTTAAAATGGGAATTGACTATAAAGAAAAAATATAAAAACACTCCCACTAAATAATAAATGTAAAATACAATAAAAGTTTATTTGGCAACATAGAATCAACACAGATTTTTAATTACTTCAGTTACTTAGGAAATGAGCATTTAAAATAATACCATTCTTTTTCAGCAAGAATCCAATTTTCCTATTATTTCTGCCTCTGAATTGCTTCTTCAAAGAGAGTGTTCATGGTTTTCCTTCTAAAGCTTTATTTTCTAATATTCAGACAAAATTTCCTATAGTACAGTTTTTCACTCAACTGTTTTCAAATACGGTGTGGAATTTATGAAGAATTTTTTATAAAAATCTATCAAAATAAATATCAGCCTTTTTTCTTCTCTGCACTAATGAATTAGAAAGTTATGTTAAGAGTGTCTGACATACACAGATCAATGAATGTGTTTAAAATGATTGTCTTGTAAGAGTAGTGAGAGGATCTGTGGGTTACATACCTGCCAAAGGCTACCGTGTACTCTTCTGCAGATTGCTGTACTGTCGCTGCAACCAAGCTGCAGCATCTTGCACTTGGCCTTGTTGAAGTTTGTGAAGTTTGCACAGGCCCAACTCTCAAATCTGTCAAGGTCCCTTTGGATGGCATCCCTTCCCTCCAGTGTGTCAGCTGCACCACACAGCTTGGTGTCAACGACAACTTGCTGAGGTTGCACTCAATCCCTCTGTCCATGTCACCAAAAAAGATGTTAAGCAGAACCTCATCACTGGTCTGCCTTGAAGTGTTCAAAGCCAGGTTGGAGGGGGCTTTGAGCACCAGTCTTATGAAAGGTGTCCCTGCATGTGGTAGTGGGTCTGGAACGAGATGATCTTTAAGTTCCCTTCCAATACAAACCATTCTATGATCGTAAGATAAATTTCAACTCTAGTCACTGTTTGAATACTATTATACCTGTACTTGTGGTTTTTTGTTTTGTGTTTGTTTGGTTTTTTTAAACCTGAGAAACTATGTTTAAAAAGTTTGTTTTAAAATGATATTGAAGTTGCAGAATCAAGCAATCAAAGATGGATTTGCTGTGTGGTTTTCTTTGAGACATTTGGAGATTATGCATTTTGTAAGAGTCTTCAGTTATGTGACTATGTATTGCTTTCTTTTTGTTTTTAGAGAAAGAATTCCAGTTTCTTTGTTTCATTCCAACTCATCAAGTGAAATTATTCAATTAATGAGCATCTGCTCAGTGTTACTGCTGTGTGCATGGCCCTGTGCCTAGCTTAATCCATCCCATCCAAACTCTGCAAAGTTAATTCAGGTATAATTAGTCAAACTGGGAAACCATTTTCAAGTTACTGTATCCTCTAGTACTGCACCACTAGTAAGTATTGAGACTTCCAGAGTCACAGACTGTGGTTCTTAAAAGTGTAACCACCTTCTAAAAAAACCCAGCTAGGTAATTGGAGCTTCTTTGGGACAGTGGAAGATAGGAAGTTAATTCTGATCTTTGAAGGACATTCCAGTTTAAATTTTCAAGAAGATTCTAATGTTAAATAAGTCCTTTAAAATTTAGTCCTTTAAAACTTTAAAAAAGGTTGCATAAGGAATTTATTTACTTGATAGCTTCTGCTGGCTGTTCCAGTGGTTTCTTTAGTCCAGTGTTTGCCTTTGCCTTGTCATCTGTTTTCCACTTAGCTAGGTCACAGTAAATAGCCATGTACACAATTTTCCAGAGTACCAACATACAAGTAAGCCTCGGGACTGTTAGCATATCACAGATTTAAGTGTGAAGATGTTGATGTCCCCAAACGTCAACAAAACCCCCAAATTGTTCCAGTTATCTAGAACACATTACCTAAAACCAAAAGAAAGCCTTTTGTCAGTAGTAATACTTCCTTCTTTCCTTCTTCAATCTGGATGCTTTTTGCATAGACATCAGTGATTCTAATTCTATGATTAAGGGCAGTTCCTGTAATCCTGTTTGTAAATACTTGCAAATATCTCTGCTGCCTCTTTTCACGTGGAACACGTTCTTAAGCCTCTCAGGGACAGGAACAGTTTACCGACAGCGAGGAACTGCTCCTCTTTTCAGACATGAAAGCAAAAGTGTAAAGGATGGAAAACCATGCTGAAGAAGATTTAAAACTCTGTGGTCAGCATTCACAGTTAGTTTACAGAGAGAAAAGAAACAGATTTAAATGAACATTTAAAACTTGCTGAAGTTCTCCAATGTGTATAAGTATTCTAATAAAAGTGTTGTGAATATTACATCATTATCAACTTCTGCAAGGAGCCAGAAGTAATATCTTTCCTCTGATATGATTTCTACTGGCCTTTTTAAAGGTGCACTATAAGTGAAGAGATACAATTTTCCTTTATATTTTATAATTGGTCCCTATGAGGAAAATCAATACTTTTTGTGGAATGTGCTCTATAAGTGTAAAGTACTTATATTCTTACAAGATGTAGGTCTGCCTTGATTCAGAAGCAGTGAAATAAACAAAATGAATAAGTAATCTGACTTGCAGAGCACTTCAACCAATGAACTCTGTATACAAACATGGCAACAAAAGTGTCCCAGAGGAGACAACAAAGATTTGTAGAATAACTGGATGAGAATGCTTAAAAAATAGAAAAATTATATTCAGTAGGTTCCAAAATGTTTTTAATCCAAAAATTGTGGAATTCTGTGCTAAGATAATACTGAGATTAATCTTAGCTTGCATATCTTTAATTTTATGTGATTTAAATTAGAAAATTATTAGAAAATTTAAATTATGTAATTTAAATTAGAAAATTAGAAACTTATTTACAATATTCAGCTTGCCTCTAATGAAGACACTATTTAAATGTTGATAGAAAGACAAGAAAACACTTTTTAGAATAAGGGTTTTCAAACAATGGAACAGATTGCCCAGAGATGATAGTGCCTTCATCTGTGGACCTACTCAAGAAACAACTCGAGACAATCCTGGACAAGCTAGCTGGCAACGGAGTTGGACTAGATGATCTCCAGAGGTCACTTCTAACCTTAACAGTTCTGTGGTGACAGTGAATTAAAAGATGTGTGTGTCTGTTCTCAAGAAAGACTGATTTCCAAGTCCTCCATAAATATTAAATGAAGTCAAGCTTCCAAGATTTTTGAAGGCTTTTTAGAATAACATTCTGGACAAACTTCAATAATGTTAATTATCAGTTAAAATTTATCATATGATAATGGGAGTGAAGCAAAGGGGTGATAATAACTGAGTGAAAGAATTTCATTTTGCTGAAAGGATATACTTTTTGGTATTCATTTTAGATGAGAGAATAGTTGTCTAAAATATGCATTCCATGAAATATAAACCAAAGTCTAAAGCTTAGCTGTATTCAAGAAGTTGAGAAATTTATATGAATAGTAAGGAGATTTGCAGCTACCTTGACAGAAGCAGATTCACAGCCACCAAGTGAGAACGGGCAAAGCAGCCTTGGGGAAGGTGACAGGAAAACTGCCCAGCAGAAAAGGACCTGGGGATGTTTATCAAAAGCTGGCTGAACATGAGCCAACAGTGTGCCCAGGTGTCCAAGAAGGCCAATGGCATCCTGGCTTGTATCCGAAATAGATCGTGTGGCCAGCAGGACCAGGGCAGTGACCATCCGCCTGTACTTGGCACTGGTGAAGCCACACCTTAAATCCTGTGTCCAGTGTTGTGCCCCTCACTACTGAGGTGCTGGAGTGTGTCCAGAGAAGGTCAAAGGAGATGGTGAAGGGTGTGGAGCACAAGTTTATAAGGAGCGGCTGAGGAGCTTGGAGGTTGTCGTGAGGTGGGGGTCATCTCCTCTCTCAAGTAATAGGTGACAGGACCGCAGGAAATGGCCTTAAGTTGCAGAGGGGAGGTTTAGATTGGATATTAAGAAAAAATCCTTTATCAAAAGGGTTATCAGGCACTAGAACAGGCTGCCCAGGGAAGTGGTGGGGTCACCATCCCTGGAGGTATTTAACAGACATGGAGATGTGACATTTAGGAGCATGGCTTACTGATGGACTTGTCAGTGCTGGGCTAATGGCTGGACTTGATGATGAGGCAGGGTTATAAATAATATTTTCTATAGAGAAGTTGGTGCAGTTGGAAAAACTGGAGAAGTTTTCAGATGTAACAGCTTTTACTGAGGTCAGAAAGCCAAGCCTTTCTTTATCAGTCTTGAGTAAAAATTCAATCTTTATCTGAATTTGTGACAGAATTTATCAGTTGTAAATGGGTATCTAGTTGCTTAGGCTGAGGTATCAAACCTTAGCCACCTCACTCTCATGTTACTGCCTAGAAAAAATAGCAAGCAGAAAACTATTCTACTATAATGAATATCTAGGTTGGATTTGGCCTTTGATCTTGACTCTTCAATCTTTCCTTAAATCTTCTACAAATATACATTCCAATTATAGGCCTTTATGTAGATAAACCAGTGATGCACTCAGACTTGACTGAGATCCATTGATTTTAACAGCTGCACTGGTACTTTGGCACATGCACAAAAATCAATTGTTTAACAAATACTGTTCTGAATTAGGCATTACGAAACATAGGCAAGACTCCATTTTCACAGGTACACAATAAAATATCCCAAACTTTGGCTTATAATTTAATGTAAAAGTTCTGTAAAGTATTAGTTCTATCAAGTAGGTAAGAGAAATTTAGACTTCCCAAATCCTCTCATTCTTTTGCATTTTACTTCTTTGGTAATATCTTTTTTCCTAGTAAAAATCTTTCCTAAAGTAACAAACTACCTGTTGTGGAAGTTCTGCCCTGAAAAGAGATTCCTTAAAAATATGTTTGTTAAATCAGACGTAGCCATGTGTTTTGCTTGGAGGGAATAATCAATCTTGTGATAGTAGTAACTAATAAAAGTCGTGAGCTAAGACAGAATAAGTAGAACTGTGATGTTGCAGGGTCCATTCCTGGACCTGTGTGATGATTAATTCCTCTGCTGTTGTAGAGGAAAGTAGCCAGTGAAATGCTATGTTTTGAATGGGAACTCAATTTTATATTACTCCCTGAGGGTGATTTCAGTTTAATATTTTGAAGAACTCCACCATTTATGCAGAATCATAGAATACCAGGTTGGTTGGAAGGGACCTCAAGGATTACCTGGTCCAACCTTTCTTGGCAAAAGCACAGTTTATACAAGATGGCCTGGCACCTGTCTATCTGGATCTTAAAAGCGCCTAACATTGGGGAATCCCCCACTTCCCTGGGGAAATTATTCCAATGACTGATTGTTCTCATTGTGAAAAACTTTTGGTTTGTAATCTCCTCTGAAATAACTTGTACCCATTACCCCTCAGCTTTTGCATGTGACTCCTTGTAAAAGGGGAGTCTCCATCTTGTTTGCAGCAATCCTTTAAATACTGGAACATGGTGGTAATGCCTCCTGTAAGCCTCCTTTCCTCAAGGCTGAACAAACACAGCTTGCTCAGCCCTTCCTCATATGACAGGCTTCCCTGTCCTTGGATCATCTTTGTGGCCCATTTCTGGACCCTCTCCAGCTTTCGCACAGTTTTTTTGCATAATGGAGACCAAAACCAAACACTGGTATTCCAGGTGTTACCTGACAAGTGCTGAGAAGAGTGGGATAGTGGCTTCTTTATCTCTGCTGGCAGTGCTCTTGTTGATGAAAACCTGCTTCCTGTTGGCTTTCCTTTTCCACAGCAGTGCACTGTTCACTCATACTGAGCTTGTCCACCAGGATCCCCAGGTCCCTTTCCACAGAGCTGCTCCCCAGATGGATAGATCCCAGCCCATGCTGCACTCCTGGAATATGTCTTCCCAGGTGCAAGAACTTACCCTTGTCCTTGTAGAGCTTCCTAAAGGTTCTTTTTAGCCCACTCTTCCAGCTGAACCAGGTCATCCTGCAGGGTGGTATCTCTTCTGAAGTATCCACTTGCCCACTCAATTTGGTATCATCAGTGAACTTCACCAGGGTACACTTGATCTCAACTCCCAGATCACTTATGGAGATATTAAAGTGTTGTGCCCAATTCCTCTAGGGGACCCCACCTATGATAGGCTGCTGGTTTGAGAAGGAGCTACTGACCAGCCCACTGCGTGCGCTGCCTCTCAGCCAGTTCCCCACCCACCACACAGACCTCTTCTCTAGATGCCTCAGGTTCCCTAGGAGGACGCTGTGGGAAACCATATCAAAAGCCTTGGAGAATTCCAGGTAACCAATGTTCACTGCTCACCCTGCACCATCCGAGCAGGTTACTTTGTCAAAGAAGGCCTGTGCTACAAATGTGTACAGGTGACATCCACAGCTCAAATTATTTCCAGTTTTAACTGATCTCCTTTGTCCCCCCAAAATCAATGGTATGCTTTACAGTTAGAGTGTGATTTCTGGTTAGCTTAGCATTGTTGTTCTTCTCACAGCAGCACTTTTCTCATTCATATTAAAAGGCCTGTTTCTATTTTTCTGCTTTCATTAGATACAGAATGGATTCTGGAAATGAATGAAGGAATTTTGTTTCTTTTTTTTTTTTTCCTTTCTTTTGATACACCCAACATAATATTTTCCTCTGTCAGTTTCTAAAATTATGTTGTGTCTGTATTGTTTAGAATTGGAAGGTTGGCAGTTGCAAATGCACAATAGAAAAGGTAAATTGTCTTTATAAGCATAGTGTAGAATACTGTTTCTTAATTATAATACAAAAATAGTCTGATAGTTTTCATTCTACTCTGCTCTGGTAAGAGCACCTGCAGTGCTTCATCCAGCTCTGGGGTCCCCAGCACAGAAAGGACGCCAAGCTGCTGGAGCAAGTCCAGAGGAGGGACACTAAGATGCTTAGAGGGATAGAGGACATCTCCTATGAGGAAAGGCTGAGAGAATTGAGTTAGTTTAGTCTGGGAAAGAGAACTCTGTGGGCTTTGGGGTGACCTAATTACAGCCTTCTAGTACCTTAAGGTAGCCTACAAGAAGGGTGGAATGAGACTTTTTACAAGGGCATGAAGTGACAGGACAAGGGGAATGTCTTTAAACTGAGCGTAGGTTTAGATGAGATATTAGGAAGAAATTCATTACTGCGAGGGTGGTGAGGCACTGGAACAGGTTGCCTAGAGAGGCTGTGAATGCCCCATTCCTGTAAGTGTTCAGGGCCAGCTTGGATGGATCTCTGAACAACCTGGTCTAGTGAAAGGTGCCCCTGCCGATGGCAGAGGAATTGGAACTAGATGATCTTTAAAGTCCCTTCCAACCCAAACCCTTCTATGATTCTATGAAAGCAGGTAACTAAAAAAGAATTAACAACTATGTAAGGTCCCAGAGACTTACTAGATCAACTGCAATTATCTTTATGAAAATACTATTATGTTGAAAGGCAAGCTGTCATATTTGATCCTATTGCTTTTGAATCTTTTATATCAAATAGTCTTTTATTCCAATGTCTCTGAGAAATACTGCTTTTAAGGGAGAGCTAAGGTTGGCTTTCATGGTAATATACAGACAGCTCATGCCTACAAGCTCAAGAAATTTTATTAGCAGTGATTTCTAAGCTATGTGAGTTCCTGTACTTTGTAGGGTCCCATTTGGATTCAAAGATCTTGGAGGTCTTTTCCATCTTTAGTGATGCTATGATTCTACAATTTGACAGTAAAAATTAATAGGAGTGACTGATGTTTTTTTAGTTTTCTCTTACTGTCCACAGCACAGCAGAATTTGGACAGTGCTTGATTTCATTCTGCAAAATACAAGTTTTGGTAATAAAATGATTCTGTAGATTTGACATACTTACAATTTTGTACAATGTAATTTATGCAACTTTCTGATTTAAAAGATGGCATTATTCCTCTCTACGACCACCGGGAAGGAGGTCATAGCAGGGTGGGGGTCAGTCTGTTCTCCCAAGTAACGAGTCACAGGACAAGAGAAAATGACCTCAAATTGCGCCAGGGGAGATTTACGTTGGGTATTAGGAAAAATTTCTTCACCAAGACTAGACAAGGCTGCCCAGGGAAGTGGTGGAGCCATCAGCCCTGCAGGCATTTAAAATGAGGGTTGATGTGGCCCCTCGGGATATGGCTTAGTAGTGAGCTTGACAGTGTTTGGGTAACGATTAGACTTGATGATCTTAAAGGTCTTTTCCAACCTTAATGATTCTGTGATTATACGTGTGCTATATGGATGAAAAAAACTGACTGAATAGATTTCAGAAAGTTATTGGAAAATTATAAATGAACTGAGGTGTTTCATTTTGGATTTTGCAGTTATTAATACAAGGTTTCATTTTGTTACATATTTTGTGATTTGTCAGTGTTGGTAGAATCTGTCAGTGATTCTAAGATGGAAAAATAGCAAAGAACTATCATGAAAAGGCAGTTAGAGAATTACTAGAGGAACAAATTATCACATTATCAAATAAAAATAGTGAACTACCTGTTATTTTAAAATAAGTGCTTATGCAGCCAATTAACAACAAACAAAAAAAAGTTCATTGCAATACTGGAAGTTGCACAAGATTTGCTGATCTTTTAACTTAAATTATTAATCTATGAAAAATTGTCTCAATAGCCAGTAGTCATATTGCCTGTTCCAGTAGCAGGAGGCAAATAATTCTGTATTGCTTTTAGGAACACTTTTCATCAGTCAGATTAACATATTAATCTCTGTGATAACCCTCAGACAGCCTATATGTGTGTGCATAATAATATACTCAGCCACCAAGCACATTCATATTCATGGCTCACCATTCTCAGTCTTCAGGTTCCTCCTAAGGCCGTTGTTGCAGGATCACAGGATGATGTAGACATACATAGCCAAGACCTCTGCTGGCAGCAGCACTGTCAATGACACTAGTGAGACAGTCCAGCAAGGTGCAAGAGGTATCATTTCTAGATCTAGGTCAAACCCAACCATCTGCTTTAAATTCAAGGTCCAATACCAACAATGAGGCATAACTGTCACTTGGAGTTCCCATCTCATCTAGCTTGGACAAAAAGATTGACATTTAATTATAGTTTAAATGATGCTGTTCAGTTAACAAGTTTTTGAAGTGTCTGGTATTCTTGTTTGGCTCAAAACTGAGATTTCTTGACCATTAGAAGGTGCCATTAGGGTTTATTTGTAAGTTACAGGAAAGACCATGCTTTTTACAGCTACCATTTAGAGGCAATATGAACTATCAGACAATATTTCCAGGCTCTTCACATTGTTATGCTCTCAAATTCAGAGCTACTGCCCGGCTACTGCCACCTTTCTGAACTATTTACATGGGGGGTTTATATTTTGCCTCAGGTTCTGTGTGTGCCTCACCTTCATTGTCTCTGCTCTGAAAACAATGTGAAAACAGATTACAGTACCATAGCTGCTAAAATTAGGCAAAGTTTGCAGTTTTGTTGTTGGAGACGCAGTACTAACCTGCAGTTAGTCTTGCTACCCAGTTACATAAAGGGGAGCACTGAATAAACCTAGACACACCAAAGACAAGCATAAAAAGAAATAATTACATGGTTTTTGTGCTAACATTGAAGAAGAAGTAGAGTTAAAGCCAGCTGCCTTCTCCTTCCATCTTCTCCTCTCTACACCAATTAGTAATAAAACATGGTTCTCTCCAGGGAGTCCTGAGTCTTAAAACATGCTTTGGCAGGGTTATAGGTGATATGATAATTATTTAGATGAATCAATTATGGACACTGAAGCTGTAGGCAACATGTTACTTTGACTTGTATTTCAGAATCTACCCAATTTTCATTAAAACAATTGGTCATATAATGCCCATGATATGAATAGATTCCAGAGTTTTTAAACAAGAAATGGAACTGTGATAACTTGATCTTTGAGCTCTGGAGGTCAAAAATGTAACCTTTTTGTAGAGCTCATTAAAATGAACATGATAGATATGAGCAACTATATAAGAAGTTCAGAAGACTGTCAGTAAAAACACTTTCTTTAACTAGAAGCCCTTACCTGCCCTATGTGTGTATTTTTTTTATGATTACCTGACAATACTAATTATCTTACCCACCTCTTCTCTTTCATAAAAATATATAAGCATTAGTTCTGCAAGATACCTAAGAAAAATATGGAGGCTTTAGATGTACTGGATATGGCTGAGGATCTTAAGTTTAATATGTGAAATTTCTTGTCCATGTAAGCCCATTAATATCTTACATTTATGCTTATTTTTTTTTTATGTGAAATAAATAATAGGAATGTTAAGGTTCCTCAGAAGCATTACCACTGCAATCTTTAAATGGTTAAAATTGTATAACTGGTATGGAATCTGCAGATCCTGGTAACAAATTGAAATTCTGTGCTCCAGTTCTGAAAACTTAAAGCATATCGTTACTAAAGGTCAGAAGAAGGTCAATGTTTCAAAACCATGCTCCAAGGATACATTTCCTGAGACACTAGTAATATGCAAAAGCTTGCTGGATAATGGTTTAAACTGAGGAATATTTTATCATAGGAATCACAGAATTGTTAGTATTGGAGGGGACCTCTTGGAGATCGTCTAGTTCAACCAAGACAGGGGTGCCTGGAGCAGGAACTTCCCCAGAGGGGTTTTGAACGTCTCCAGAGAGGGAGACTCCATGACCTACCTCCCCGGGCAGCCTGTTCAGTGCTCTGCCACCCTCAGTGTAAAGTTCTTTCTCATGTTAAGGTGGAATTTGTGTTTCAGTTTATGGACATTGGTCCTCATTCCTCATCCTCCTCTCTGGGCACCACGGAAAAGAGTCTAGCACCACCCTCTTGGCACCCACCTTTGAGATAATTATATGCATTAATGAGATCCCTGCTCAGTCTTCTCTAGGCCAAACAATGTTATTTACTTACTCTTATAGATTGTTTGAGATTTAACAAGTTTCTTCCTTGAAGATTAATATAACCTGTTCTTGTATCTTCTTACTGAGTGGTCTGTTGAAAGCTCCAAACAGCTAAGAATATATTCCTACAAAAATAGATTTGCTTATCCTCCTCTTCAAAGGCAGGGGACTTCTCACTACACTTACCACATCTATAAAAATATATCCACAAAACAGGCCCATTCAGCTATTGCTGAATTCTGTTCTTTCCTTGATTTGACATTTCTTTAGTCACCTAAGTTTGTAACAGACAAGCAATAGATTTATATACCATAATGCCTAAAGTCCTAAAAATGATTGTCTCATCAATGGTTAAAAAGAGGAAGCATGCAGTTCCACAGAGTTCCTAAAATCCTTATTGAAAGAACTGCTTTGCTGAAATTGTTGTTTGCTATAAAATCGGTGAACTCATGTTTCTGGTGAAGCACAGTTATTTACATATAGAAAGACCGGTATATGGTTTATATAGATATGCTACAGTTTGATTGTGTTCCTGAAAAAGCTGTCAATATTAATATTCGCAGAATTTACATAAACAGATACAAGAGTTCTGAATCTTATCCCTACATATGTAACCTTGATTATATTTTCTGTTCTTTCAGATATGTATAAGAAAGTAATATTGAAGTGTTAATTTTATTAGTAGAGTTGTAACTATGAAAAGCTAAGCTGAAATTCAGTTTTTGATACATTAGTAACTCGAGATTATTTATGTTAACAAATCTTATGAAGATTTGAAAGTCATTCATTGTCAGTAGCTCACTACTTCTCATCTTCTTGAAACTGTTTTTTACGTATTCTGTTACACACATGAAATACGTTTTTCAGATGTGTGATTCTTGCAGTACACTGCTCTCCCTGCCTTCCTCATATTTACATCAAAACTTTCCCCTCACTTGGGCATATCAACCATTTATGGCTAGGTTGTTTTTTCTTACTTAGATGAAAATGCAAGCAACCTGTTTCCTTTGGAAAACATATTTAGTGAAATTACAGTCTTGTTTGCCATATGGTGCTCCATACAGATGGATGATTATTATGCAAATCTTTTGATTAGTGAGTTTCTGCCATTCTAGGAATCATTTGCTTTGTGTGTGTTGGCTTTGTACACATTTAGTTCCATTCTTAGGATGATCTGGGACTGTGCCAAATCTTTTATAATCTCAGTGATACAGTTTTTTACAACTTTAAACTTTTTTCTTGTATTTATGGTTTAGTCTATTTTCTTTGTTCATCAGGCAAAAGAAGTAACTTTTACTTCAATTTGCCATATGAGAGATATAATGCAAGAAACATCATGCCACGCTGAATGAAATCATTAGCAAAATTTGCATCTTTCCATCACAGACTCTGCCTCCATGGTTATAGGCTGGTAAGACCAGTCAAATAAAGTATTTCATTTTGTATGCAATGTCTCATATGAAACCAGACTCTAGTCTGATGATTTCTACTAGCTTTTCTCCTCTAAGCAATTTTTGTAGTTGAGCCCTGGACAGAATGATATATAGTGCTAGATGTTGTGTTTTTGTTTTTTTTTTTCGTTTCTACATGGTTCATAAAGATTTCAGATAGGAATTGTATCTTCAGCTCTATGAACATGAAATGTGAAAATCATATGTGAAAAGAGAATGTTACTTTTTGTAGCTAGGTCTTTAGTTATCTCTACTGTTAAATTTAGATTCCTTAGATACAAGGGGCTAAGGTCTGTGAGGGATAGAAAGAATTCAGTATATGTTTGAGTTCCTTACTAACATTAAACTCTATATTGCAATTTGTTATGTCTCATGTAAAAGTCGGAGTTTTTTTCACTGCCTCAAGCCGTCATAATATTCATTAAAATTAAAGCATTACTAAATGATACAGTTGAGGTGCATAAACAAGAGCATTAGACTTCTTATTTCTTCAGACAGCTAAAATCTAGACCTTAGTACAGCTGAGACTATGAGTGATGTCATTTAAGCCCTCCCACACAATAGTAAGCTGCACATCACTGTATCTGTTCCAGGAGTGGATTTTTGTAAATTAATCTAATCTTTTATCTTTGTCACAAAACTTTCCAATGAATGAGTCTCCTAAACTGAAATTTAGGCTTTTAAATGTTGTATTTCTTGCAATATTTTAATGTTGTGCAAGTATTTCAGGTGTAAACACTATAAAATGATGCTGTTATAATTTGAAAGTATAAAATGTAATAAAGTGGTGTTCCTTAACTATATAATCCAAGGTTATAGTGAAGGAGATGGTTTCTAAGAGTAAAACAGTATTTTATGATCAAAGCCATTGCCTTTCATCCATTTATCTAAATCAGCTCATTAAAACATTTAATGAATATATAGATACCTATCCCATAGAAAGCAGCTCTTGCTTCTTCAAAGCTTGCTGAAAATAAAGCCATTTTATCGAAGGTAAAAACTGAAATAGACTGGCTGTAAAGCCAAACTGCATAATTTACTTCATCAGAGTCATTATTGGTTGGAAATTTTGCAGCCTAATATGCATCAAGGAAGAACTAGATGGTTATAGCAATCTATTTTAGTTTTTATCTCATTAATCTAATAATCATCTTTCTGTAACCAGTTGAATTTTAGATTTAAGTCACTACAAGGTAAAAGAACAATTTCACTGTTGTCAAACAAAGAATCCCTTGAAACACTATGTTTCAGTATTTTGAAAAAATGTTCTTTTTTCTTTTCACTAGTTAAGTCTAGTAAGCAATAGATGTTGCTATTTGTAGGCCATTATACCTATGTGAAATAATGCTTTTAATTAGGATTTGAAATTTTTTTCAAATACTTGGTAATATAAGTAACGGGAATGTTCCAGAAGTGGGTCCTACTTAGAGAGACAATAGAGCCTTCTTGGACATTCTTTTTCAGTCTGATTTTGTGTGTCAAGAATTTTATGACTTAATACTAAGTATTTATCACTTTTCTCCCTTTTGAATTTTTCACTGTCTCAAAATGAGATATAGGACCTTCTAAATGTCCTATTCAAACAGTGAGCAGATAGGGCAACAACTGACAAATAAACCAAATCTCTTGCTCAAAGTTTCAACATCAAATCAATTAGAATTTAGGGAATTTAGGGAATTTCCTCAGTAGGGAAGTACACAGCTGGATGACTTTCTCTCTCAGCTGATGAGTATCTCAGTTTCCTATCTGAACCTTTTAAATACATGATTCCCTCCTGGTTGCAAGTCTCAGTTCCGCTGTCAAGTTTCTTTTGAATCCTCTTGGCATTTCTATGTGTGAGTGTTGTGACCCTCAGTTCTGGCACGACATGCGTCCTACGCTCAAATATTATAGCACTGTTCTCTACTTCCTGACAAGACTAAGCTGTAATACTGTGTAGTGACTGTTCTGTGTGTAGTCATGATTACAAGGAATTGCATTAGTAACTGCTAGTTTTCCCAGCACTGAGATACTCATAAAAATATCCTTCATCAGAATCTTCTGATATGGACACACCCAGTTTGTAGTGCTCCTATAACAATAGTATAGTATAGTATTCTTATCAATCCATTGAAACTTTGGCAATTTCTCCCCTACCCTCCAAAGACACTGATAGAGAAACTGTAACTGTATGGTTACTTAGACCATCTAGCTATAATTATTGTCCAACCACTACAGTACTAATTTACAGCACCAGCATTTTCTAATATGTTTCTTACTGGACTAATTAGGAAAAGTCCATATAAGTGTTAGTGTTCCTGAATAGAGTGTGGATGTTTTCTTAGGAACTTAGGAGGGAGCTGGAAAGAAAGGAAGAAAGGAAAAAGGAAGGAAGGAAGGAAGGAAGGAAGAAATATATTTTCTTTAATAGCCATGAAGATGTAAGATTTAATAGGGGGAAAGATGAATACTTATTTAGAAATACTAATTTAATGAAAGGAAAAAAATTCAAGACTGATAATGGGGAATTCAGCTGCAAATGCCACTGTGAACACAGAAGCAGGTAGAATTTATCTTCAAACCATGTTGAAATTCTAAACTGATTTCTTTGTTTATTAGTTTGTGTATCTACTTTCTGACCCATTCATACATGATAAAGATTGTTTTTTCTTTCTCTAAAACAATTATTTAAAAAACCCTATTAAAACAATGTTATCTGCACAGAAGTATTTAGTAAGTAATCTATTGTAAAATATGGTGAATTTAGGATCTGTGAACAATCCACTCAAGTAACAGCAAAGGACTAACAATATTTTGTACCTTTCAGAACTGCCTTGTCTTTGTGGATATCTTACACTGTATATGAATTTATTTTCATTGTTCTCTTTCATAGTTATGAGGTCAAATCTGTATTGTGATGCCACTATCATTAAAGTTTCAATAGACAGAACTATTCCTTCATTACAAAAAAATTTATCGCCTCATTGGTTTGCACAGTAAAAATGTGAGAAGCTACAAATTAAAAGCATGACTTTCCTCTATAACAGAAAATGGTTGGATGGAATGAAGGTAAATACCATTTGCTACAAATGTATAATGTTTATCTTGCATAATTGCCCATCTGAATTCATGGGCAGCAGTACGCTTTTCAGCACTAAATGTAATATTTTGTTCTATGGGACTGATGATCTTTGGAAGTGTAATTTTTAAAAGACTAAATGTGTTATGTTCTGCACAACTGGATAAAGCTGGTCAGATGCAATGAAGAAAATTAGTTTTGGAGAATGATGGTCAGCAAACATTTCTCCTTCAAAAATCGCACCACTATTGTCATGCATTGACAAAATAAAAATTCATATGTAATTTATTAATAGAAATTGTGAATGATTATCTTCACTAGCTCTAGTAAGAATTGAATAAGTCAGATATAGTTGATCTTTTAGCATTTAGGCCATTATTTATCATTGTTATTCACTATAGCTAGGTGGTTTTGTACTTTAGCTCTTTAGATGTCACACTTGAAAGAACTTTCAGTGATGGCCTCTAAACATGCTAAAAACTTGCATGTCATATTTTTATTTTTAAAATTTCTTTATTTTTTCAAAATTCCCTTTATATTACTTCTATTTAAATTATGATCTTGTATTTGATGTATTGTTTCTATATATAAAATAATCCAATTCATTTAAATAAAAGAGACAAGACTTGGAGAACTTTTATGCCTGAAATCTGGCCTGATTTATCCAGCTGTCTGATGAAAGATATTACCTCTTCCCACAGAATTTTCAGTTCTTAAACTATCTCAGTCGTGACAACATGACACAGATTTTATCATAACTGATATCCTGAAACTAAGAAGTTCTTTGTCTTAAGGAAACTGGATGTGGGAGTCCCAAACGAAAGAACCATCTACTCATTTAGAAATGCATGGGGAACTATTCTTATACAAACATAAAATTCCCTTCATAACATGTGTCTAACTTTCCAGGGAGAATTAAGCAGCCTGGCCATGCCCTATTTGCATTCTTCTACCTTTGAAGCAACTGATCAACGATGAACAAAAACCAAGCTAACTAAAAAAACCTGGAAAAAAGCCAAACAAAACAAAACAAAGCAACCCCTACCTAACCCTCCCAAAAAACTGCATTAATTTTCTGTAAATATCTTTCCTTTTGTTGTTGAAAATAGTGATGAGAAGTTTCTTCTGTGATCATAAAAAACTTGCCTATGGAATTCAGCAAGTTCGTTTTCTTGCATTTTTAATGCTAAGATTAGGTTAATTTAGGCTAATGAGACACAGGAGGTATGTGAAAACAGGGAAAAAAGAAGCAAAGGTAGGAATGAAAAGAGGAAAACTTCCCCTTAACTGTAGCTGGCTCGTGGTTAAACTACTAAACAGCCGTGATTTTATCTGTATGTTGGACAAAATTGGGAAAAAAGGCTTCTTGTGCTGGATATCACAATAAAATTATTAATTACCTTAGTGTTGAGTGTCATCAATTTCTTAGAAACTTTTATGTCCTCAGAGTATGATCTCAGTACCTTACAGCCACTCCTAAAGTGTATAATGAGAGGGTTTGGGGGAGTAAAGCGTTTGCATTCTTAACAAGAAAGTTGAAGCACAGAGTAGATGAAGTGGCTGGTGTCACACATGGAACAAATAGAAGCACCAGTAACTGAACACAGACCTCAAGTTCTAGACTAGACCATCTGTTTGCCAGCCATATTTCTTCTTTATGATTCTTCCTGTGATTGGTTATGAAATTCATATATCAGTTTTTTAAGTGGAATGACACATTCCGCTCTTTATGCAGTGCCTTTCCAATTGTACATGATTTCCTTTGAGAAACAGAAATTTAACTTATTTACAGAGCAATTACAAGCTTTCATATGAAAGAATATAGTATTTTTATCTAAATAGTAAAATAGACATTGGTTACTACCCTGCTTTCATTCAATTTTCTGTTTTGCTTATAGAGATGTTGACAGTTTGTTTGCAGTATTTCAGCATGAAATATACAGTTATGTCTCATCACAGAGACTTTTTGTCATTAAGAAAACAAAATTCTAATAAATAAAAATAATTCTAAATAAATTTACATATAAATGAATGTTACAATGTAGTAGGAGATTTACTAATTTTTCTAAAAATTCATCATTTGTGACATCCCACCCTTAAGGGGATGGGAGCGCCCAAGATTCATAGATGGCCATCGGCAAAAGGAAGGACAAAAGTCAGAGGGTCTACAAAAACTCACAAAGTTTTATCAGTAAATGACACACTGAGCATGGAAATTGGTGTGTTAGACCCTGACCTCTTAAACATGGCAGTGCGTTTTGGATCACAGGCTAAGGGAAGAGAAAGAGATTAATAAAAGAGGAGGAGAGAGAAAGAGGAAAAGAAAGAGAGAAAGAGGTCAAGAATAGAAAGAGGGAAAGAAAGGAAGAATGGAAGGAAGAAAGGAAGAAAAGAGGGAAAAGAAATAAGGAAATCACCAGTCCTGGCTTCATTGTCAATCCAGCTGATGGGATGTCAAGGGTCCTGGGTGCCCTGCCTGGGCTTGCTGGGGGTGCTTTTTTTACATACAAGTTTTCCTTGCCCTGGAAACAGGTTTCTCACTTCCTATGCAAAAGAGTTATCATGTGCAGTCCGTTCTTTTAGACCTTTCTGGAAATGGGTCAGAAGGCTGCAGGGCTCTTGGGTGGTCCTGATTTTCCCCATACACTCGATGCCTACTTGTCAATCTCATCCTGCACTTGGGTTGTTCTGTGTTGTGCTTATCTCCAGGAACTAGAACAAGGACATTTGTCCTGCAAAAGTGCTGCCCTACCTCCACGTGACCCCTTCTCCAGTTGCATCTTGTTCTTTCCCACAGCGTGTTATTACCAACAGTCATAAGTTATTATCTACAAGCCTTGTCTGTTATTACCAACAATCCTTGGTTGGCTCCACAGCCATCCAGCTATCAGTGTCGGAGACCTGCACATTTCTTTATCTTTTGGGCTTCTGCACCATTATCTGCCTCCTTTTTCACATGATCTTTTTACATCTACACTGCTAAATAATGGGATCTCATTACTTTCCTTGGACTTTTGGGTCCATGGAGGGGAGCCAGTGTATCTAATTGCTTTTATGTACTTAATTCAGATTGGTTTTTACCTGGCCTTGGCAGATGTAGAACCAGGAAAAAAAGCACACTTTCTTTCAGAAAGTGAGTTTAGGTTGGGAAAAAGTGTTTCTTTCCACAAAGATGCTGTAGACATTTTACTTTTTGTTCCATACAAGCTTCCTTGGTGATCAGAGCTTTGGGCACTTTCAGAATTATGACTATGTCTGTTTCTGGAAAACAGAAGAGTACATGCGTGAGACTTGAATAGTGAGATGGAATCTGATTAAATCCTACATTTTTTTATGTATATTAGCTTGAAAAGGGGGAAGAATAATGAAGTTACTGGTTAATGAAGAATGTCAGATTATTTATGCTGGTTGGGACTGTGTAAGTTTATCAAAATATCTAATGGAAGTTGTTAGTCCAAAGGGAGATGAACACCATTACCTACAGAATTAAGGTTTATATGTAGCCAAAGAAATGGTTTGCAATAGTCATGTGCATTCTCAGTTCTAAATTAACTCAGCAGCTCTCAAGGAAACAGCCTCCAAATCATCATAGATGTGTAATTTAATATGTCTGCTTGTATTCAGCAATATCAGAAACATACAGAGATAGTGTTGGGAAATAAAGGGAACAAGAAGAAAACATTATTGAAATACTTGTAATACACTGCTGTAAATTGATGTTCCTTTCCTTTGGTTGCTCCATGTGGTTCAGTGGAAACTGATGGTCTCCTCACTCATCTTTTTTTAAGAATTATTTACAAGGGATGATTCATCCCACCTGTGGCAGGATGCAATGACTCCTCAGAAAGTGCCTTTTCTTCTCTACAGTGGCTAGACAAACCCAAGATAACTGGTTTCAACTAGACAGAAATAGGAAGATGAGGAAAGTCTTAAGTCTTTTACTCCTCATAGGAGTAAAAATACAGGAAGCTATATTAAGTACATTTTTTACTTAGATGTGAAATTATGACCACTTAAACTAAAAGGGACCCACATATCAACAAGCACTGGGAAGAACATTGCTCTCTGAATGCCTGTTTCACAATTTAGGACTATTGGCAAGTACTAGTAGTTTTTCTTGGAGTATTTGCTATCGATAATTGTCAAAGGCTGGGTACAAGCTAAATCAATAATTTGATCTAGTGTGGCAATTTTTGTATTTATATTCTTTATTTCTAATATGAAAACATAAGGTTAAAGGGAAAACTAGTTCATTTCCGATACTATGCAAAGGGATTGAGCTTTGCATTAAAGCCTTGTAGTGTGTTAGAGGGTGCAGTTGTACCAAAACATCTACCCATAAAATGTGAAGTAGCTTTCTATAGATTGCTGTAGGAATGCATGAATTTCAAGAAACTGTGAAGTGCCAGTGAAAACTTACACTCTCTGAGTCTAATCAGATTCTGAGTTTGAAAACATCTTTTTTTTTTCTTTCCCATTACCTTTCTTATCTATTGCAGTCATTCTTATTAAAACCCAAATACTTACAAATTATAAAATCTCATATGAATGCCAATGTCTGAAAAAGAGTTCTTGTTGACATTTTACTTTTTACAGTAGTGCATGTAACCAAATGGTCACATTCTTCCTTTTTCTATAAAATAAAGTCTTAAAAACAGTAATACAGTTCATGCATAGTTTAAGAAATCACTTATGGAAATCTGAAGGTAAAAGATGCAGCATGGTATGTCTACCAAGTGAGGTATTAATAGAAATCTATTATAAATGTGTCTCTGTGCTTCAGTAAATCGAGAGGTATGTATTAATTCCAGCTGCTTTTAACACGTGGCAATATTTAGAACTTGAGCTCTAGGATATATTCTGTTCCCTTAACGTAGCACAGTAACCGATATAAGTTCCCATTTTTTTCCATTGCTTTTGTTTTATTTTGGTTTTTCAAGGACATTGTGTTGTGCTTTGAAAAGGACACCATCTGTTAAGTGCTGTCCTCCCTAGACCAAGTACAATATTATAAAAATAAATTATGTTATAAATATTTGGTAACCTTTATGCAAAGCAGGTCTTACAAATCAAGCTTAATCAAATGATGCTATGCTAGTTGTGCTATTTTTACTAGTTTTGTTTTTCAAACTAGTCTTCTAGACTATAGGCAGATTTGATTACATTGAATTGTTAGTTCTGTGTTTATTCAGCCACTAAGGAGCATCTGATTAAAACATTTTATAACATTTCACAGTAATAGACAAACTTCTCCAAAGTATTTAAGAATTAAAATTGAAAGTGTAAAAGCAATTTCAGCAAAAGTTACCTGATAGGAAGGTTCTAAAGTCATTTTCATGCTCTTTTAAATACATGTAGAGAGGAAACTCCCTGTAGTGAGTTATTTCTGAAGTGTGTTCTGCTGCTCACCCTGGAGGAAGTGGTGTTAATGTTCCATGGGAACTACACTTAGAGTTCCTGCAGACCTCAGGATATGCCAGACCTGCCTTTTCTCTTGGACTCCATCACAGACTGTTAGCAGCAAGAAACCCCAGTAAGATGATGGATAGGTTGTACTTAACTCAGCATCCCAAACAGGTCCTTGAAACTCTCTCTTGAGCAACTGTTCTGCCTTTCCCTGCGGTCCATGTCAAAGCTACTTGTGTATTCATGTGTCATTTGTTGCACCTTCAGTTTGGGAATCAAGGCTAAGATTCCATTTGAACATATCAGTGAATGCAGTCAGTAGCAATGCCATGTGTGTATATCCTCAGCATTCAGGATTGGCAAGTATGTGTTAATCTCTGTGACAGGAGATCTGAAGTTACAAATCCTCACCACATCTGATGGTATGAACTCTACTGTCAAAGACTGCATTGACACACTGTGATCTATTAAAGTGGTCAGTTTTCCTCTATTGCTTCTTTTGTGGGACTTACTGTGAAAGTTCTGTTGCTGGAATGTAATTTTCCTCGTCATTATACTTCTTTTCTAGCTGGATCGTCACATACTAGAATACTGTTGAGCACAAAGTGAAAAGCTCTTCAGAATAACTGTTCTTAAGTGGTTAAATTATTATCATCTCTGCCCCTTTTCTTTGATCTTATAATCAACTTCAAGATGGTACTGGATAACTCAGTTGAAGTGATTATATATTTGAAATAGAAAGTATTTATCTCCTTTTTGGTATCACTATGTTTAAACAGGTGGATTTCTTTCCATTAATGTTAGTATTTTATAGCTCCTTGTAACTGTCCCCTTACTTGACTATTTGAATAACATTTAGAGTATAAATATGCCTAACAGGAACTGATATACTAGGGGTAAAATCTCAAACTCTCTTATTTTTAATGATACTAATAAATACAATTAAGAAATTACAAATGTTTCTGTACCTGAATTAGGTATAGAGAATGGAAGCTCAGTGCCTCAGAGAAGGCTTAATGGGAGGCAGGACCTTTCACTTGAATAATTACCAGTTTTCAAAAGCTTTTATTGCATGATGATTATGTCATTGTTAGTATTCCTAACATGAATTGATTACAGAACAGTTTTTGTTGGTAAAACGATTATTTTAGTTAATATTATATGGCTTCCATTTTGGTAATTTGTACAGAGATGCTAAGATCAGTATGTCCCTGAAGAAATTTTCATTTGTATTCATTCTTTGCTGAATAGAGTGTATTTGTATTTTCTGTCCTTTAAAAAATTTAATCTTGGCATGTGAGATGTGGCATGAAAAATTCATTTTTTTATATAATCTTAAATATATTACTGTCTAATAAAATTTAAATGGAATTATTAAAAATACCTAACATACATTACTTTCTGGGTCTGTTAGGCATTTACAATTCTGTCTCCCTGAAAATAAATTACACTTTCATCCTCAAGCTTTTTAAGTGTTGTGGAAATTTTTATGTTGCCTCTTAATATTTTGCTTTTTTTCCCGAGGGTTTCTAAAACACATTGCTCTCATGTGTGGGATTGTTTTTTTACAATTAGATTAATCATCACTGACCTGGAATATCATGATTCATGTAAGACACCTGGTGCCACTACATTTGGAAGAAACAGCAAATACTGTTCTACTCTGATATTTATATGTACTTTATTATCTTTGTAGCTGAGTCATTTCTAGAACAAATAGGGGTAACACTTCAGTGTGATTCTATTGTCCTTCACTGTCTCATATTACATCAAACAAATTCTTGCTGTATTTTTGTGAATTTCTTTCAAATTGCTATGTTATAATTACAAAAAAAGTTATTGAGATTAAGAACTAATGTACTCAATAGCAAGGATGATGCTTTGGATGTTAGCAAATTTGTTCACATTTGTTCAACTTCAATATTCTCTGTCAAATCTCTATCTACAGCTGAAAATAAGCTTTGTTCTTAATGGGACAGAGCTGCAGGTTCTGAGTTGATCCTTTAGGTATTCTACTCCTGGACTACTGGACACCTTAAAGGTAATGACATAAAGACATAAAATTTGGCTCAGTATTTTATAGGAGCCTTTGCAAAAGATGAAAGCAGATTTGATGTGTTTATGGTAGCCTGGGTTGCAGCAGAAATGTGCTGCTATGTTCTGTACTATTTTGAGTTTCCTAGGGCTAATGGCTTTGTGCCCAAGATATTGCATTGCTGTAGTCCAGCTGAAAGGTGACAAAAGTATGTACTACAGGGGCCAAATCATCAACAGTACAGACAAGTTGAATTCTTGTACCTATTTTATTGTAAGAGGGAGATGTCCAGGATCAGTTCTAAATTATGGGCTGGGGTTGTACAACCTCAGCTGGTGGGTACTTCACACTGCCATAAACTCCTTAAAGTGTTTCTTTCTGTCACCAAATGTAACTTGTCTTTTCCTCAGTTTCTGCTTCCACTTTTTGCTTTTTGTTCATGAACTCAAGTACTGAGAAAGCCTACACAGTGTTTTCACTGGAGTTCATGACACCTTTCCAGTTCTTTCAGTCTTTATGTCTGTATTTGAAATCTGTTTGAAGAAAAGGGGAACCATGAACATTTTTCTACTGTTCCCTCTCTGATTATGGCTCTCTTAAAAAAGTAAACTGTTTCAAAGTACTCAGCCTCTTTTGCATACAGTTCATAGTTCCTTAGCTATGACAAATGTTGTAGAGAGGCTAAAAAAAAAAAAAACAGGAAGACTACAGTGCTCATAGCATGGATTGTCTGACAGTGACTGTAATGCCCTTTCTATCCCACGTCCTGCAATAAATTCAGGTCATGACAGGTGATTGGTAGTACCCAGTTGAAAGTGTAAGCAACAAGAAGATAATTATCGAGATTTAGCAAGAATATATTTTGAATGCGACGTTGGATTCAGATGTGTGCTTATAGTGCTGTCTTAACCTGTGAAGCTCAAAGCATAAATTCTGTTGCAACATGGCAGCTGCACAGAGATGAGCAGATGTGCATCTGAAAGCATGAGGACCAAGCAGGCTGTTCATGAAAGATAAACATGTAAGACAGTGCGAACTTTGCGTCGTTCGTCAAGGAGGACATTTGTCACTTCTTTCCAAGTTTGCGTCATGGTTTTGAAGCTTTGGACAAATGCAGAGCTCAACTCACCACCTCACAACCTGTTCATATATCCATGATGTTCAACATTAAAGTTACAATAATTTTACAAAAATATGATCCTTTGTCAGAGAGTATCTACTTTGTCCATGCTAGAACATTGTCTCAAGGATGACTTAGAGGAATGAGTATTGGAACACTAGCAGTACTCTATTCTTTTCCAAAATACACATTTTATTTACCTAGCTTGAAAGTTCTGAGGATGCAGATTTAAATAGTAAGAAAACCCTTGAAATATGTATATGTGTGTGTTTTTTCCTATAGTCTGGAAGTTAGCTAGAGAATGGTATTCTTTTTCAGCATTAGAATAAAAAATAATAATAAATGAAGAAGGCAAAAATTATATACCATCTAGCTTCACTGAATTTAGTTCCTTGATGATGTTCAACTATTTGTGCTTCTCCAGCAAACATGGGGAGATTCTGGGTGTTGATTTGATCAGACTGAGGCTTTAGGTGGCTACACACCCTCCTCTGTTTCTACCAAATCTGGGTGAGCAAGGGAAAACAACTGTCATGCAGCAGATCCTGGGCTAAGCAAAGTGATGTCTCTTGAGCAATCTTAAAGATTTGGAAGCTCTGGAAAGCAGGGTGACCATTTGACACTTGGAATTTAAGGAAGTTTTAGCTTAAATTTCAGTTTAGACAGAACTTGAATGTACTCATCTATTCATCTACTTTGATTAGTTGTTTCATTTAGGTATGAGCTCATTTTTTCCAAGTTTTGTCTGTTATATTTTATAGTTCCTTGTTAAATATGACCTCAAGCCTGCTTGAAACTTTTAGGCAACAGCAGAAGATGAATACCAATGATAAAAATACTTAAATATGTTAACGTTTTCAAATAAGTCTATTCAGAAGGGATAAAAGGATAAAAATATTAAATACATTAGATTTATATAAAAGTTTTATTTTTAAATTCCCTTTTTTCCTCATTGGATGAGTTAGTACAATGGAGCAAATAATCTCTTAGTCAGCCTCAGAGCTTTTACTGAGTAATTAAAAGCTCTAAAGTTATGTGTCTGGTCCTCAGCAAGTACAATGATTTTAAAGCAGTTACACTTAGTGAAATGGGAGGAGCTGTGGAAGTATCTGATCTTTTGACCTAAGCATAGTGATTAAGTTTTTTGAAACATATTAGCTTGAATTTTTATACAATACAGGCTATATAATTTAACTCAATTTTTCCTAAATGTTTTTAGTTTTTTCTTAATTTTATCTTTTCTTAGTCTTTGTTATGTGTTCTTGTTCATTAGCTCTTTGATACTAAGTAACATAAGTAACATCTCTATGGGCATACACTGTAGTCATGTCAACAGTGCCTGATGGAAATGGAGGAATTTCTATTTCCAAATGATTTTTTGGCAGGTTAGGTTTCTGCATCACTTAATATTCTGAGTATTCTTTTCAAAGATCAGACAGCAGGATTGAAGGCAGTATTACAGTGTTGGTGTTATAAAGGGCATTTTGCATCTGCATAAATAACACTTCTCCCTTATTTGTGCAGTTAAAAATGGGTTCACTCTTTATGTCCTGACAGATTCTTGAAAGCTCATGCTGGGTTGCTTTTCCACTAAGATTCCAGAGCTATGTATGATCACCTTTCTGTGATAAACTTCCTGAAGGCTTCCAGGCTTCAGTTTGAACAGGCAAGCCTAATGCGCGATTCAGTCTATTGTACCCAACTACCACGCCTTCCATGTTACATACTGTTGCATCATTCTCTGAATTATCCATAAAATATGTGTTTTTAATAATATTATATAATATTGTATCATTATATAGTTATTATATTTTATATTCTATATTACATACTACCTACTGATAATTACATGCCTTATATATTATGTGGCATATATAACTCTATTATTATTGTTATAATTCATATAATATACTATTAATCCTACTTAATTACAGATCAGGGATTAAAATATTTATTAATTCTGTTGTTCCAACAATTGCTCGTTAAATAAATCCATCAGAAGTACACACTTTTGATAGTGATTCCAAACGGCAATTCTTTCTTGAGCTCTGCAAAGAATTTCTTATTTCACCAATAAAACCTGGAGATCCTTGCAGATTTCAGTAGATCTGTACTAAGGGTCAAAAGATTAGGAACAAGTAGTAAACGAGATTGACATTATATTCATTCATATTCAAAGGGTGAATAGTTTTTCCTAGGTGAAACAGAGTGAGAAGATGTGAGAAGAGAAGCTGCAGCAGACAATTGCACAACAAAACAGTTCAAGATGAGCTAGGAAACAGAGGAGTAGAGGCTTGAGGGTTCTTCTGTGGAGCTCTCCTTGTCAGTAGAAAAAGAAGGCTAAAGTGACTGAGAGAAGTGGATCTGGCATAGTTTGCTCACTGAGAAGCATTCACAGAAAGAAACTGAAGAGTTACTCCACCCAAATACCACTCCTGGCACAGGGGGAAAGAATTCAGAAAACAAAATCAGATAAGACAAAATTTGGCATGTCTAGGGTGTTTCCACTGTTCAGAGAGAAGAAAATCATGGAAAATACACATCAATGTATAGGGTATATTGCAGGTAGAAAATAGGGCATCAAGAAGTAAACGTATTACAGTTACTGAGAGCAGAAGTCAGGCAGCACACTCATAAAATAGAAGGACAGTATTTATTACAGAGAAGAAACTACTGAAGGTAGTATATTTTTTGTGCAGTTCTCCCCTATGTTAGTAATTCATTTGTTGTCTGCTTTTAAAAATAACTGAAAAGACCTGAACAGCATTGAAGGGAAAGGGAAGTGCATTTCTATCTTACAAGTAATAAAATTCTGCAAAAATTCAAATGCTCTTACCTAACTGAAACTTCTGACTGCTAGTACTCTGATAGCATGCCCTGTTTCAGGAAGCAAAACCAGAGGGATCTTCATAATTTTCTGTGTTTACTGAAGATTGGTGTGGATTTTCTCAACATTTAGGTTTTTAAAGAAGTGAAATTAATATACACATTAGTAACAAAACAGCTGTGAAGCTCTGCAGGAATCCCATCAATGAGGAAGCAAGCAGGATGATGTAGGAAGAACCAGCTGGTTAATCAGAAGTGAAGGCAGCTTGTTGAAGAAGCTGTCATCCCTGAATCTTCAGTTGGTGGGTCATTTTTTCCTCGGCAGGGACTCTTTGCATTAAGTGTAATTTTTACTCTCACTGCTCCATCAGTATGACAGCTTTGGTTCTAAATGCAGTGAAAGTCTTGACCCTGATTTACATCATTCCCTGATGATTTATTTAAAAACATCAAATAAATGTAAAAGCAGTAAAATTTGGATGTAAAAGATATAATCAATTTTTAACTCTGGATGTAAACTTTATTCTTAAACTGTTGAGATTATACACCTGTGATCAATTTCTACAGTCTCTAGCAATTGTTTTCATGTTATTAGGTGGTGGTTCGTTTTTTTCTGAATTATTTTCTAGTCATGAGTTTCTTAGAGCAGTTCAAACTGTGAAATACAATATTTCAGGTCTGTGTCATCGTTGTATGGTTTAATGTATATTCAGGTGACTACTTACTCTCTAGAATTATATTGTAATAATATGGAATATTTTTATCAATCTGTTTACTTCACAGTCTGCTACACTGAATGTCTAAAAAATGTTTTGTTCCTTTAATTGCTGTTTCCATAAGCAGTTTGCATAGTAGGATAAAAAAGGGGCCTTTTCCAGTTAATATTACTTGTTTTAATTAAAAAACAGTAAAGTAGTCATCTCTGACTCATGGCAGGAAGACAGCACATTATATTACAGATCTTTTGGCATTGTTAAAGTCAAAAGGAATAAGTTAAAACTAGGACCAACAGAACAAGGTCCAAGTATCATCTACCTTTGAAGCCCAGTGCATCCAAGAGGGTTGGGAGAGCACTGTAGCAAGTGACTGTATAGAACAAATGAACACTGAAGGAAAGAATGGCAGTAACAGGGTTAAATAGAATTTGCATGCAATAGATAGACAAGATTTGGAAAATTTTGTCACTGGGCCACATACAAGGGATGATTAAGTTTTAGCAGGAAAGATGGTTCCCTTGGAAATTGAATCCAGATGTTCTGATTGAGACAGAGGAAAGATCACAGAATATGCTGAGTTGGAAGGGAACCAAAAGGATCGAGTCCAACCCTTAGCCCTGCACAGGACCATCCCTGAGAGTCACATCGAGTGCCTGAGAGCATCATCCAAATACTTCTTGAACTGTCAGTCTTGGTGCTGTGATGACCTCCCTGGGGAGCCTGTTCCAGTGCCCAACCACCCTCTGGGTGAAGAACCTGTTTCTAATGTCCAACCTAAACCTTCCTTGACTGGCTGGCAATGCTTTGCCTGATGCCCCCCAGGACAGGGTTGGCCCTCCTGGCTGCCAGGGCACTATTGACTCATATTCAACTTGCCATCGACCAGGAACCCCAGGTCCTTTCCATGACAGGTCAGAAGAGTGAAAGTAAGGCAGACATTGTTAGACTTGAATGGTGCTGGAAAATTAGCATAAAACAACTATGTCCAGAATCATACAATCAGAGAATGGTTTGGCTTGGAAGAAACCTTAAAGATCATCTTGTTCCAACCCCTTGGACAAGGGCAGGAACACCTTCCACTGGATTGCTCAATGTCCCATCCAACCTGGCCCTGAACACATCTAGGGATGGGACATGCACAGCTTCTCCAGGTGGCCTGTTCCAGTGTCCAACCACCCATACAGTCAAGAATTGCTAAATTCTGAACCTAAATTTCTGCTCTTTCAGTTTGAACCCCTTACTCCCTGTCTTATCAATACAGTTCCTGACAAAGAGTCCCTCTATTACTTCCTGTAGGCCCCCTTCAGATGCTGGAAGGTTGCTGTGAGTCTCTACACAACCTTCTCTTCTCCAAGCTGAACAGCCCCAACTTTCTCAGCCTGTCTTCATAGGAGAGGTGCTCCAGTCCTTTTATCAGCTTCCTCTGGACTTACTCCAACAGTTCCATAGCATTCTTATGTTGGAGGCACTAGAACCAGGAATACTTGGAAAAAGAAACTCCAGGCCTAAATCGTCCATAGCCATAAATCCTGCTGGCCTCTCCTGTCTAAGACAAAGCATTTGAAATGTAGAAAATATGTAATGAGACAATAAATGTATTGTGAGAGTGGCAAGGCAGTATTGCTGACTGGTTCCCAGTACTCAAAAGCAGTTCAGATACAATCTAGCATGTTAATTCAGGAAACTGCACTCAGCACTTCTCTGAAATTATTTAAAGAAAATGCACAATTTCTCTTTCCTCACAGTATACACCTAAATAATGAGATAGCAAGGAACTTGATACATATAGATTTTGGAGACTTCTGATATAAATTTTTATGAATACCTAATGTCATTTGCATGACTACAATAAATAGGGAAAAACCACTGCTATTCATGGCTTGTCCTAAAAACAAGGAAATGTAAATAGTGGAGAAATCATTATTTCAAAACCCAGCCTTGCGTGCTTGGCATGCTTCTGTCTGTAACATCCTCTACATGCTTCTGTATATAATATTGATGAGTCTTTCAATGTGGAAGAAAGAATATGGACAATTAAGAAAATCACTGTAGTTCATGGGCTACTACAGAATTAATTTACTTACACATGTGGGATATGTCTCATTGTAACTTGATCTACTCTAAAAAATGGTTGTTGTATAGCAATGCATAAAATACCATGTACTATCCCTTCACATGAAGGCATTTGATAAATTGCACTCTGTGTGGAAAGTAAGGGCCTCTGTAACTTGTTGTTTCTTATAAAACCTCAACTAGAAAATAAAAGTTTTTTGGAAGCAATCATATCAAACACCTCAGATTTCAAACTTTATGATTTGCAAAGAAAGTAATACCAAGTTTCAAAACAATAGTAATCTTGTATTTAGTTATGGTAACTATTAGTGCTATTTTACCCAAAATAAATGTATCAGTAATGTTTTTAAGTCATACATTAGACAAAAAATTATTAGGAAATTCAAGTAACCCACTTTTAAAGAAATAGTCTTTTGGTTTTTCGGTTGGTTTTTTTGAGCAGTAACCAAAGTGAAACCCTATTCATGTAGAAATGCTGTGAGAAGGAAGCTTGACGTTTTCATTCTCAGTGGTACATCCCATATGTTATATTTATCTTTCTGAATTTAATTATGTGATATATCTGACATTTTCTTCTCACTGATCTCTATGAAAACTTCTGCCTGCATAAAATAGATTAAATGAAAACTTCCTTTTCGAGTGTTAACTTCAGGTCCTTCAAAGTCGAAGTGAGGACCATCCGTTTCAGTGCTTTAATTAATGATCTCTAAGGATGTTTGCATAGTATAGAAATCTAAGCTAGTTTTGAGTCACCTTCTTCACTTGTAAATATTTGGTGTAAGGCCATGGCATCAGAGATCTGTGCACAGTCTAATTTATCCTCTTATTCAGCTTTTGAGACCTGTCCTACTGAGTTAACAATTGAAAGCCAACTCAATGGCTGTCTCTATGACTCTTTAAGTAACAGAAATGATTGCTTAATTCACTGATTACCACTTAGGAAGATACTGGATTATCTAGATGAATTCAGGGTAGAATTACAATGTTCAGAGTATATTTTTGCATGTTTTTTACTGATAACGATTAATGAAAAAAGCCACTTACTAATCTGATAGATACAGTATATTTTTAACTGCATGACTACTTTAAGAGATAGTGCCTATGAGAGAGCCTTTCCATAGAAAAAGATGAAATATTGTGGCCAAATTCTTTATTTGTTTTTTTTTTTTTTTTTATTTATTTCAAGAACTACAAGATCTGACTATATGTTGTGGAGTTAGTTGGGATAAAGCTTAAGTGGCTGATGAATGTATACAACTGTTTATAAAATAAAAGGCTAGGCTGTATTTGCATGTGGATTTATTTCAGTGAACTAATAAACAGGAAACTTCAAAAGGGCAACTTATATTAAACATTAGTCTCTTAGGTTATTCATTTACTCTACTCATATTTATGGTTAAAATATTCCTGTCAGAAGTAAAGTGCCATTTATCTAAACCAGTTTCCTATGAAAATACACTTAGGTGATTTTGGAAGACTTCAATTACCTAATTGTATAAGAGAATAATTTATATCTCACAGTCAGTAACTTGTGATGCTGATTATTACTCAATTTTCAGTGAAAGATCAGACAACCTACCCAAGGCACTATATACCTTGAAATATCTATATATATTTTACTAAGAGTGTTAAATGAATAGTGACTTGAGAAATAAAGATCAATATGCTCTGACATAGTATTTTCATAATCACAAGGATGAATTTATCATTTTCTTCAGCTAGAAGAAAATAAAAATTTAACACTCCAAGGCCATCTCACTTTCAGATTACTTTTGGCAAGTTTCCAAAAATCCATAACTTTTAAATAAATGTAATGTTTCTTCAGATTACAATAGCTAAGTACTTACCAGTTTATTTGACATTTACTTATAACCCAACATTTCTCACTAATCTCTGCTCAAAGGCTGTTCAGAAGGTGATTCTTAATTCAAAGAGTCAGTTACTGGCTTTCAGGGTGTTGAACAAACACCATGTAAAGTAGAGGGCCATTTTTCAAGAGCAGCTTCCAAACATTAAAGATGTAATTTATGCCTGTAACTCAGATATTTTAAGTGAAATCCTTGCCTTCTGAAAATTAATGGCAAAACTCCCACTAACTTCAGGTTAGCCAGATTATCAGCCTTAACTTCTAAAGCACTCATAATCTTCTGAAATTAAATTCTGAGAATCCATCATAATATTAA
>NW_020956067.1:253810-256989 GCF_003031625.1 Empidonax traillii
GGCTTTCAGGGTGTTGAACAAACACCATGTAAAGTAGAGGGCCATTTTTCAAGAGCAGCTTCCAAACATTAAAGATGTAATTTATGCCTGTAACTCAGATATTTTAAGTGAAATCCTTGCCTTCTGAAAATTAATGGCAAAACTCCCACTAACTTCAGGTTAGCCAGATTATCAGCCTTAACTTCTAAAACACTCATAATCTTCTGAAATTAAATTCTGAGAATCCATCATAATATTAAAAAAAATTAGATTTTGCTATTTGGTTCTCTCAGGTATTTAAATCTGTACATTTTCTTTGAATGAACCAAGTTACTTCAAAATAACATAAATTATAATTTAAATCACTGTGATTAAAATAGGGGAGTTTTGTTAAAATGTGCTTCAATGATTGATCTAAAATGTAGTTCCTTTTTATTCACCCTTTGATACTTCAGAGTCACTGAGAAGGGTACTTCAGTCATAAGGAGCATCAAAGGACTTGAAGGTTCAAAACAAATAAGAGGTGGTACTTAATCACAGAGCGGGTGTTCAGGCCACGGGCTTCACATCAATAATCCATTACACAAATCCATGTAATAAATATACATCATAAATAATTACATGCAGACATACGCTTGTGGTTTAGGAAACTCCTGAAGGTACAGAGAATGCACCAAGGGAAGGTAGGCCAAAGAAGTATCACTTCCTGTGTTATTTGGTAAGTTACCTCAATAGCTCATCAACCTCATTTTAAAAAAATACCCACCTTATTTAAGTTCAAAATGTTTCTAGCTTTGGCTTCAATTTGTGCCCATTGACATGTCATTGTTTGTCACTGTAAAAAGAAATTTATTATTCAAATACTTATGGTCTTGATTTGATTAGATTGGTTTTCCAATCTTTTTTTTTTTTTCTTTTGAACAGAATATTTTAATATCTTCCTGTAAAACATGTTTTTTGGAACTTGTATGTTTACTGTTCTCAATTCTTTTAAATTCCTCAGTGTCCTTTCCGAAGTGTGGGCACCAGAAAGTAGACACAGTATTTCCTTCTTAATTTTCCTAACACTGTATTCTGAAATAAAATCAGTGCTTATTTTATTTGTGTTAATTTGTGTTTATTTTAGATATTATCTTACTTATACATTAGAGGATCATATTCACCATCTTAGGAAAAGCATCGCCTTAGAAGACGATATTCATTTGATTACTTTCTGTGACTCCTCAGCCATTTTAGGTTCTTCTTTCCAGGGCAGCATCTCCATCTTGTAATTATTACCTGCATTCATCCTTCACTGGTGAATAATTTTGCATTTCTTTGTATTATGATGTGCTGTTTGAAAGGATCCTTTTCACCAAGAAACTGCATGAGTGGTCCATCTCCAGACATCACGTTGTCCCTAAAGACTTGATTGGGGTGATCACCATCTCAAACTTGCCCTTACTTGAAAAGCAATAGGATGTCATCATGTTTTAGTCTTTAAGCTAGAGCCAACAATGAGCTTAAGGAATTGAATTTAAATATTTCCATATTGTCAGGCTGTCATTTCATATGCTTATGACCATGTAAGGTTCATCATTGCACCATAAGGCTTGAACTTTTTCTGACCAAGTCTACTTTACAAGAGGTTAATAGTTCATTGATAGCAAAATGAGACACTGGTATGGATTGTTAATTACCAAGAGATAAAAGGAGTCTTTCCAAGCAATGTTGCAAGTTCCAAAAAGGTGGGAAATTGGTAGTCTGAGGGATTGTTGAAATAGATAAAGATTAATGATGTTTATCAAAGGGGAGAATAATGACATTTTCATCTAAGTAGTACTTCTTGGGAGTAAGGGGAAGCACATAGTACAAATCGGGACCCTCTTCTGTGAAGACGAAATTAAAGATCTAGTATTTTTTTCAGAAGAAATCTTTCTTTAGTCTCATGATTTGATAGCCATTGATGTCTTGAAAGCTGCATAACCTTGAGAAGCTGCTTGCAACTGAGTTAAGGAGAGGCAGATGTAAGCAGTTTTGTGTTTCCTCTTATCAGTCTTTGTAACCTTTGTAACTGAAATTCTGTATTTAGACCTGTTGTAAGTAAATTATTTTCTTTTACCTTTACTAGATTTTTCTCAAGAATGTGTTTAGAATAAGTGTCACACAGGACATCCTATCCCTTTATGTCAGTCTTTTTTTGAAACTGAATTACTGAACAATTTCTTCAGTGTATAGAATCTCTTTGAAATTTCCAGGGCATTCAAAGGGTAATAAAATGTGTCTCTGCTAAACAGCATGGATTATTTTGGAATTTTCAATTTTGTCTATGTAGAAGTTGCATCCCATTTTGCATACTGCAAGATGGCAGGCATGCTACCATTGAACACTAATGGTGATGGCAAAGTTTGCAACACTATAATTCCTGCAATCTTTTTGTCATCTGTAATTGTTTCAGTAATTATAATCAATTTTATTCCAGATTATGAATAAAGCTATGGCCTGGACATTGGTATAAACCAATCAAGTATTTTTCTAGATGATGAATGAATGCTGAGATCGAACAATTAGTCAAATTTTTAATTATTTAACTTTTGTGTAACTGTATTTCTAGTAAGAAAGATTTGGAGAAGTAAGAAAAATACTTTACAGAATACCATTAATACCATTTTGTCAGCCTAATTTATCACTGCATCAAATAACTTTGCAAAGTGTATTTGATAAAACTTAGCCTTGTGTGTTAATGGCATTAATTGAATTGCTGTCTTCTATCAGCTTCTGTCTCAGAAATATATATTAACAGCTTTTACTCTTCAGAGACCTTTTTTGACTATTAGAATACTCACTTCTGTATATAACATAAATATTACCTTATTTTTCTTACAGTTACAAGGAGTAGGTCTTCTGTTAACATAATCTTTGTTTCAGTATAAGCTGCCTCGACCGGGATTCGAACCCGGGTCTCTGCAGTGACAGTGCAGTGTCATTTCCCCTAAACCACCAGGGGCCCTCCCCGGGCAGATGGAGCTCGTTAGCCCTGTAAGGCAATCCATCTACATCCTGAGGACCTCGCTGCCACTGTCCAAGCGTGCTTGGCCCCGGCAGATGAACCTCAGGATTAAAGGGTGGGCTCAGTTCCGCGCACACTGTGTCTCACCTAAAAAATCCAATGCGCAGGCTGGAAGGTGGAAAGACCTTCCCCGGTTCTTCGTTCGCGAAGA
>NW_020956067.1:257010-260270 GCF_003031625.1 Empidonax traillii
GGCTTTCAGGGTGTTGAACAAACACCATGTAAAGTAGAGGGCCATTTTTCAAGAGCAGCTTCCAAACATTAAAGATGTAATTTATGCCTGTAACTCAGATATTTTAAGTGAAATCCTTGCCTTCTGAAAATTAATGGCAAAACTCCCACTAACTTCAGGTTAGCCAGATTATCAGCCTTAACTTCTAAAGCACTCATAATCTTCTGAAATTAAATTCTGAGAATCCATCATAATATTAAAAAAAATTCGATTTTGCTATTTGGTTCTCTCAGGTATTTAAATCTGTGCATTTTCTTTGAATGAACCAAGTTACTTCAAAATAACATAAATTATAATTTAAATCACTGTGATTAAAATAGGGGAGTTTTGTTAAAATGTGCTTCAATGATTGATCTAAAATGTAGTTCCTTTTTATTCACCCTTTGATACTTCAGAGTCACTGAGAAGGGTACTTCAGTCATAAGGAGCATCAAAGGACTTGAAGGTTCAAAACAAATAAGAGGTGGTACTTAATCACAGAGCGGGTGTTCAGGCCACGGGCTTCACATCAATTCAATAATCCATTAGATAAATCCATGTAATAAATATACATCATAAATAATTACATGCAGACATACGTTTGTGGTTTAGGAAACTCCTGAAGGTACAGAGAATGCACCAAGGGACGGTAGGCCAAAGAAGTATCACTTCCTGTGTTATTTGGTAAGTTACCTCAATAGCTCATCAACCTCATTTTAAAAAAATACCCACCTTATTTAAGTTCAAAATGTTTCTAGCTTTGGCTTCAATTTGTGCCCATTGACATGTCATTGTTTGTCAGTGTAAAAAGAAATTTATTATTCAAATACTTATGGTCTTGATTTGATTAGATTGGTTTTCCAATCTTTTTTTTTTTTTTTTTTTTGAACAGAATATTTTAATGTCTTCCTGTAAAGCATGTTTTTTGGAACTTGTATGTTTACTGTTCTCAATTCTTTTAAATTCCACAGTATCCTTTCCGAAGTGTGGGCACCAGAAAGTAGACACAGTATTTCCTTCCTAATTTTCCTAACACTGTATTCTGAAGTAAAATCAGTGTTTATTTTATTTGTGTTAGTTTGTGTTTATTTTAGATATTATCTTACTTATACATTAGAGGATCATATTCACCAGCTTAGGAAAAGCATCACCTTAGAAGACGATATTCATTTGATTACTTTCTGTGACTCCTCAGCCATTTTAGGTTCTTCTTTCCAGGGCAGCATCTCCATCTTGTAATTATTACCTGCATTCATCCTTCACTGGTGAATAATTTTGCATTTCTTTGTATTATGATGTGCTGTTTGAAAGGATCCTTTTCACCAAGAAACTGCATGAGTGGTCCATCTCCAGCCATCATGTTGTCCCTAAAGACTTGATTGGGGTGATCACCATCTCAAACTTGCCCTTACTTGAAAAGCAATAGGATGTCATCATGTTTTAGTCTTTAAGCTAGAGCCAACAATGAGCTTAAGGAATTGAATTTAAATATTTCCATATTGTCAGGCTGTCATTTCATATGCTTATGACCATGTAAGGTTCATCATTGCACCATAAGGCTTGAACTTTTTCTGACCAAGTCTGCTTTACAAGAGGTTAATAGTTCATTGATAGCAAAATGAGACACTGGTATGGATTGTTAATTACCAAGAGATAAAAGGAGTCTTTCCAAGCAATGTTGCAAGTTCCAAAAAGGTGGGAAGTTGGTAGTCTGAGGGATTGTTGAAATAGATAAAGATTAATGATGTTTATCAAAGGGGAGAATAATGACATTTTCATCTAAGTAGTACTTCTTGGGAGTAAGGGGAAGCACATAGTACAAATCGGGACCCTCTTCTGTGAAGACAAAGATCTAGTATTTTTTTCAGAAGAAATCTTTCTTTAGTCTCATGATTTGATAGCCATTGATGTCTTGAAAGCTGCATAACCTTGAGAAGCTGCTTGCAACTGAGTTAAGGAGAGGCAGATGTAAGCAGTTTTGTGTTTCCTCTTATCAGTCTTTGTAACCTTTGTAACTGAAATTCTGTATTTAGACCTGTTGTAAGTAAATTATTTTCTTTTACCTTTACTAGATTTTTCTCAAGAATGTGTTTAGAATAAGTGTCACACAGGACATCCTATCCCTTTATGTCAGTCTTTTTTTGAAACTGAATTACTGAACAATTTCTTCAGTCTATAGAATCTCTTTGAAATTTCCAGGGCATTCAAAGGGTAATAAAATGTGTCTCTGCTAAACAGCATGGATTATTTTGGAATTTTCAATTTTGCCTATGTAGAAGTTGCATCCCATTTTGCATACTGCAAGATGGCAGGCATGCTACCATTGAACACTAATGGTGATGGCAAAGTTTGCAACACTATAATTCCTGCAATCTTTTTGTCATCTGTAATTGTTTCAGTAATTATAATCAATTTTATTCCAGATTATGAATAAAGCTATGGCCTGGACATTGGTATAAACCAATCAAGTATTTTTCTAGATGATGAATGAATGCTGAGATCGAACAATTAGTCAAATTTTTAATTATTTAACTTTTGTGTAACTGTATTTCTAGTAAGAAAGATTTGGAGAAGTAAGAAAAATACTTTACAGAATACCATTAATACCATTTTGTCAACCTAATTTATCACTGCATCAAATAATTTTGCAAAGTGTATTTGATAAAACTTAGCCTTGTGTGTTAATGGCATTAATTGAATTGCTGTCTTCTATCAGCTTCTGTCTCAGAAATATATATTAACAGCTTTTACTCTTCAGAGACCTTTTTTGACTATTGGAATACTCACTTCTGTATATAACATAAATATTACCTTATTTTACTTACAGTTACAAGGAGTAGGTCTTCTGT
This sequence comes from Empidonax traillii, assembly GCF_003031625.1. Taxonomy (NCBI): domain Eukaryota; kingdom Metazoa; phylum Chordata; class Aves; order Passeriformes; family Tyrannidae; genus Empidonax; species Empidonax traillii. Next base: position 259,878 of record NW_020956067.1, read on the forward strand.
TAACATAATCTTTGTTTCAATATAAGCTGCCTGCAACATGTGAAAGGTCATGGGGCAATTTGGGAAGTTTTAAATGGAAGTTTGCCCTATCCTAAGACCTAGATGTCTTGGGTTGCATATTGAATTATGAAACTTTGGGGATCTCTGCTAAAGGTGATTGGATTTGGGGAATTAGGCATGAGGTGGGAGAACTAAATTAGTGCTAAAAGTGACAAATTTGCACAGGTCATATTGTAGTTAACATTTACCTCCTGTTGAATATACATAATGATACTTGCTCTTTTTAGAATGCTGAGTTTCTCATATAAATGTACTACACAAAAAAGCATTTTTTACTTCATTAATTCTTTGTACAGAATTCAATTGGTAGGACTCTTGAGCTCTTAAAAAAAA
>NW_020956067.1:261240-323096 GCF_003031625.1 Empidonax traillii
TGCTAAAAGTGACAAATTTGCACAGGTCATATTGTAGTTAACATTTACCTCCTGTTGAATATACATAATGATACTTGCTCTTTTTAGAATGCTGAGTTTCTCATATAAATGTACTACACAAAAAAGCATTTTTTACTTCATTAATTCTTTGTACAGAATTCAATTGGTAGGACTCTTGAGCTCTTAAAAAAAACATTGGTGTTGGATATCTGCATCTGAGTATAATGTCTGTTTTACATAGTCTTTCGGGTTTTAAATACGAAATCTCTTCTCTTACAGAGCAGTCGATCAGGATTCTGATGATTGCATCAGCTTCAAAGACTTTGAATCTGCAATGAAGTACGGACAAGATGAAGTATCACCAGTGTACTTCGCCTAAGGAATATTCTCTGGTAAAAAGACAAAGTGAAAACTTCAGATCTCAAGATATTTAAAAATCAATGAAACTTCATTTGTTTCAGCCAGCATTTTAAGAACTTTGACTGTAAGTGTAGCTCTGAAGAACAGCCTTTGAAGATTTACTGTTGACAAGTTGGGTGTATTAATTTACATGTGTATGTGTGTGTAGAATGCTTAAAATATTTGAAATCTCAATTGATTCCCAATCACCCTAGTTAGGAACTGCAACTCTGTACTTTTTCTTTTTGACTTAACAGATGAAAAAGGAGCAATTCTGATTTCCAGTTACTGTGAAACTCATTTGTTCACTTTTCCAACAGCCCTTTGTTGACAGACCAAAATACCTCACCTGTATAGAACCACACAAATTAAATTTATGGCAGATAATGCCGGGGGTGGGGTGGGGTGGGGTTAATAAGTAGTATATTTGTCTTTCCTTCACTGATTCACTTTCATGCATTGTTCCTTTTTACATATTACACATTGCTCTTAATTTAACATCATTGGTGAATTAGCTACATGATTTAGTTGTGAACAATTATCCGGAACCATGTGTGTAAGGAAGCAAGAATAAATACTTAGCTTTTCTTAACAGTTTTTTTAATGGAGATAAGCATAAATTGTTAAAATATACATCATGGATCTGAGTCTTGCAGGCAGAAAATTCTGTGTATTCAGACCTTCAGCTGATGTCTAGAGAAGAATTTGGAGATACATATATACAGATATAGACATAGATGTACATATTAGCAAGATCAGAGAATTTCCCAAGAGTTGAGAGAAGCTATAAGGTAGAATCTGTCATTGTCCACAAAGCTGTCTTGCCCCCTTTCTCTTTTGCTCTCTTGTATCCAGCAACTGGCAGATCTTCTTACCTGCTGTAACTTTGTATACATCCATCCAAGCTGTGCTATAGCAAGATAAATCTTACTTATTAATTTTTTTTCATCTGTGATCGCTTACTTCCTGCTGTCTTCATGTGTTCATATTAATAGCAACAGAAAATAGGGATTTCATTATGGGCACTGTCTCTGATCACATGGCCCATTCCATTGCTTCATTTCTGTTTACCCTCCAGTTGCTCAGTTGCTTGGAGATTTCTTTTGAAACTGTCCGGAAGCAATCACCTCCTCAAGAGAGCTTACAGACTGTAGCACATACTTAATACTGCTTTAAATATGTAGCAAAATAACAAATAATAGTAATGATCAGTAAGAGGAAGAAAGTACCAATTCTACCCTTAAGTCAAGAAGGTCTCCAATTTCTTTGAAATTTTAGTGAGGTATTCCAGTGTACAATTTACAGATGAAGTATTTATAAAATGATCCGATATTTTCTGCTCCTATTACATGTTTGTACCTTACTAGGTACAGGAGAAGTGAAATCTTTCTCTTTTTTTATTCCAAAGCAGATAATATATAAATAATGTGAGGAAGTTAAAGACACTGAGTATATCAGCAGGTATACCTGATTCAGTATATAAGAATCAGGTACCTGTTACATGAAATGAACTGTAGCTCAAATAGCATGATCTATGTGCTAATCAGTGGGAGGAAACTGGTACTGCCTTTGAAAGCTGATGGTAAGACATGCTAATAGATTGGAGCTTTGCCTTAGAAATGCCATTTCCCAGTAGATGAATGTTTTCATAAGAGAATCATCACCATGGATGTTAATTAGCAATATCATCACATGCTCTTCTGAGATGCAGGAGACTGAATTATTATCCCACAGTGAAAGCTGCTACAGGTCTAGAAACAGTCATGGAGAAATGTATGATGGGTTCCTGTGTTATTACTTAGACTGCATTTTTTTTTGATCGGTTAGTCCTCAGTTTTTATGGTGCCCAGACCCTGCACCCTTTGTAAACAGTGAATCCATGCAGTGTTATTTTATTATGATAGATTATTTTATAATTATTTATAATTTTACTTCTTTTTTTAAAAAAATCATTTAGTTTATAAGGAGCAGTTAAAATCTCTAAGGCCTCTTGATTATATTTATAGTCTAGCTGGAATTTATTGTTTAAATAGCTGACAATATGCATGCTATATTCTACAAGTACAGTTTTGTGTTACATATTATAACAGACAGAAAGGTCATTGGACGTTTTTAGTAGTAAGAAATCTATATTTCTTGTATATATGACGAGGAACTCTAGAGAGGAAAGTGCTCTTACGTTGCTATGAACTTGATTTACTGAGTCAACATAAATTCCAGGAGAGACCAATGAAATTTTTTTACCATGTTGGAAATTTTATTAGAAAAGAACAGATCTGTATTAAAGGAAAATTGGTATTCTCAATTCTCCTCCCACGGGGACGAACAGGAGGAAACTGTAGATGACCACAGTGGAGTGGAACTGAATAGGCCATGGTGACACTCTTCTAATGAATACTTGAAGTGAAATTAATTACTAGCTAGTGCTTGTCTGGGTTTTGGCTAGCAAACTGCAGAAACACTTCAGACATGGCTAAAAACTGGTAAAATTAGGAATGACATTTATTAGGTGGGTTAGGTGGTGGCCTATTCTCAGTAATGGTTTGGGAAACAACAAAAGCAATAGCTACCCGGCTGTTGGGTGAAAGAGGCTACATGCCCCTCATTTTTTTGTTTTCAGCTGCTGGTGTAAGAGCTCAAGATTGAAGGTCAACATGGTCAACATAAGCAGAGCTAGGAGCTATGATCAACCTTGGCCTACAAGCTGTAACTCTGACAATTGACCTTAACTCCAGAATGACATAAAATGGGACTATACATGCAAGTTACATTCTTATCTGCAACATTTCCAAGCATGTAAGGACACAAATTATATGAATTTTAGGAGCTCAGATAAAACGTTTTCTTTTGTTTGATGGCTACCATCTTTGGCCTAACTATTGGAGCTGACTTGTGGCTGAATCTTCAGAACTGAAAAAAAAAAAAGAGTTTCAGTAGCTAAAGAGCCATAGCTCCCTAACAAATAACTATTCATGTATCCCATCGAACAGGATAGAGGGGGATCTTCAGAATCTACTTACCAGAATGTTACACTATCTTTTCCAAGTTAGAGAGCACATTTGCTTTCTTATTGTGTAGACTTATTCTTTTTTTTTTTAATTAACATCTCAGTTACTTAAAAAGCAGGATTTTCTTGTTAAAAATATCGATTAAAATAATATTTACTTTTCAATTGAGGGATCATCTGTTTGAATTATTTGAAAATGGATCCTTTATATGCTTAAGCAATTGCCACCATATTATAGCAAGTAGAAAGATTATATAACTTTAAATGCTATCAAAATATATTTGTTGTGTTCCCCTGGGGCTTCTGTAATTCACTATAACTGTTGAAATCTAGTAATCTGTAATTTTCTTTTAAAGGATTTGGATGGCTTAGACATTTTACCAAGATCTGTACTGACAACAAAACGGGCAACAGTTTTAAACTGAAAGAGGGAAGGTTTAATTTGGACAAGTTACTCAGGGAAGTTGTGGATGCACCATCATTGGAAGTGTTCAAGGTCAGGCAGGATAGGACTTACAGGAACCTGATCTTGTGAAAGATGTCCCTGCTCATGATGGGGGGGGGGGGTGGACTAGATGACCTTTAAATATCCTTTCCAACCCAATCCAATCTGTGATTCGGTCATTTTATTGATTGAACAAGCAATTGTAAAACTATGGTCTTTGGGTAACAGGACATACCTGATGGCCTGCACAGTGTAGTACACTGAAATCTGGAAGAATTTCACTGAAAAAGAATTCAGGCAATTAAGCCCAAAATATCAAGATTGTCCTCACTCAATTTTTTTTTTTCCCCAGGAGAATAAAAATGAATAAATATGTGCAGTACATCATAGAATATGCAATATGTCTCTATAAGGTTCCCAAAATAAAACTTAGTGTAAAGATAGTACATTAAGTTTGTGGCAGTGTTACTGTGTCTTCTATCTTTAATCAACTGTGTGGGTGGTGACTGACTAGTCAGAGTAACTAGCTGACACACAAAATGTCACAGTTCAAAGAAAAGCTTTGGCATGACTCTCATTTACTATAATATATCAGCTTTACACTTCTCTGGCAATGAAATGCAGTCTTAAAATCAGGATGAATTACAGCTGCATTCCTGCCTTGATTCCTTAACATTGTTCTTTGGGAAGGCTGCCCAAATGTAAAAAAGAGTCAGACCCGCTTGTATAATTTTTTGTTGAGATTTCCAGTAACAATTTGAAAAAATACACTGCACCATTGCCTATAAGAAATACTAATAACAAGTGGGTATTTATATCATAGTTATTTAAGGACCCATATCTGGGCCTCCTATTTGCAAGAAATAAAAAAATAGTGATGAATTTTAGGAGAGTCCAGAGGTTGGACATGCAGTAGAATTCATGTGTTCTGGGCTCACATGAAACACACTTCAATACCTAATGAAGACAGGAGTCTGAATGATGACTACTTTGGAAGTATATATATAGGTCAAGCAGTCCAGCTGACCATCACCAATAAGGCATCCCATTTTCCGTGTTTGGTTTTTCATTTGAAAGAAAAGACAGTGTCACTGCCATCACAGTGTCCTCTTGAATTTGTTTCCATGGCTCAAGACCTTAGTCTCCTTGATGGGACCTTTGGATGTTGAGCAAGCTTAGAGTGGGGAAAGAGTTTGGCAATCAGCATCATGCTGTCAGCCAGCCATGACCAGGAATGCAAATAAAGCTGGTTTTCAATTTGAGATGTCAGTGAGACCGGGCAGTGACGTGCTTCTGTCTTCTACATGAGACAGATAAAAGTATGGCATGGAGTTTCCTAGTGTGGAGGATCCTGTGGACAAGAAAGCCACAGTTTTATAGCTTCTATTCAGACAACTTAGAACAAAATGTATGCTGAGAACATTTAATCTAGTGATTCAGCACCAATGGCATCATAATCATACAATTATGCAATTGTAGAATGGCCTGAGTTGGAAGGAATCTGAAAGATCATCTAGTTCCAACACCCCTGCCATGGGCAGAGACATCTTTCACTAGACACAGGTTTATACCTTTCCCACAAGTTGCTCAGAGCTCCATCCAATCTAGTCTCGAACAGTTCCAGGACTGGGGCATCCTCATCTTCTCTGGACAACCTGTTTCAGTGTCTCACCACCCTCACACTAAAGAATATCTTCCTAATATCTAATCTGTACCTACTCTCTTTCAGTTTGAAGTCATTCCCCCTTGTCCTGTCACTACATTCTCTTGTACAAAATCTCTCTCCATCTCTTGGTAGGATCCCTTCAGGTACTGGCAGGCTGCAATTAGGGCACTCCAAAGCCTTCTCTTTTCCTGAATAAAATAACACAATTCTCTTAGACTTTTCTACTAAACTACTGGTTTTGCACTGAAGTATTTGCTAATGTAGTTAGTCAGGGAGTCTGGTGTTTAAAATTGCTTTGATGCCCATGCTGTGGTGAGCACCTCAACCTTAGTCCCATGAAATCTCTCACCAACACCAAGGAGGAATATTTCTATGTGCACTCCAATCACATTTGCATTTCTTTATATGATTCTGTTAAAAGATCATTCTAATTAAAATAAATTTAATATGTAAGGTAAGAATTTTTTTTCTTTTACCATTGACTTCACTAAATATGAGAAAATGTTGAATAATGTAGACAAAGACGGCTTACAAATTAGCTAAGAAAAATAAGACACCTACAATAGTACATCTTCAGGTGAGTTGCTGTGTTAGAAGATCTGAGACAGGTCTACTGAGAAAAGCCTAGTAGCTGCAGAACATTTATGCTAGAAAGGAAAAAAACTTCAAAATTCTTAATCCTTCTTGGAGAAGAAAGCTGTGAGAGATGTTAGATAATTGTGAAATATTCAGTGACATATTGAGATGTAACAGATGCTATGGAATCATGTTATAGTCAAACACTGTACTAATTTTGTAAGTGTCATATATTTGTTAGCATTCCTATTTCTTGCTAAGGGCAATCTTGAGAGTTAGTAATATGAAATCTAGTGATAAAAGAGTAAAAATAACAACTCATTTGAAGTTCTACTTAACCACTCTGCTGGGAAAGGAGCATACCGACACATGTATCTGTCTCAAAAGGCCTCAGAAGTTGAATTACATGAAATTCTGACTTTTGACAGCATTGTCTTGGAAGAGGGAGGCCCTATTCCAGAAATGATATTCTGTGCCAAAAGAAAGGACCACAAATATCCTAGGTTTTTCAAGTCCCCAGTGGGAAGACTAAGATAAGCTAGCATATATATATCAACATGTTTTAGGCTTTCTTTTTTTTCTGAGATGGTCTTGATCTGAATCAATTAATTTAATCCAATGTTTGGGGGGGTTGGGATGGGTAGAATTCATTTTTTCTTAGTTCTTTCTGAAATGAATACCTTTTATTGCTTATTTTAGTGCTGCCCTGAAGTCAGACCTGCAAGGACAGCTACAGAACAGTGCAAATGATGGAGCCAAAAACTGTTTCTGGACACAAACAGAATTTCACCACATGGAAGAAGAAAAGCTGAAATTTAAACTAAATGCAAGAAAATTGTAATTGTAGTACAAGACAGAGGTAGGATCCACCTCTTCCAGTGTCTGGTCTCTGACAGTTGACAGTAGTGATGATGTAGAGTAGGGGTGTAGGAGAGTGATGCTTCCCTACCACTCTCTGTGTGTCCTGCAGCTGGAGGTTTACAACTACCTTCTATTATGTCCCATACTCTAGAAGTCTGTCCTGAATCACATTTGCTCCTTCCTCTGTGGCTTTTTTTCAGTCCTGCTACAGTCTTTTTGAGATCACCAGAATTATGCTCACCACTGAAGTTGTGGAAATAACTGTGGCCTTATAAAGCAGCATAATAATGCTTCCCATTTTATGTTCTACAGCTTTCATAGTAAGATTTGAAGATTCAATAGTGAAATGGTTGAACAGGTAATTCAGAAATTATATTAGGAACCACTTAGATTTCTCTTTATTTGTGCCATGATCTTAATTAATACATGACACATAATTTTATATCATAAAAAACACACACATATATAATAGATATATCATAAACAAGAATATACAATTAGAAGTCAGACTATTTGCAATATTTAAGCACCTAAATAAGTAGGAGGGTGGCTCTTGTAATCAGCAAATTGATTGAGGCATCTAAGTGCTAGCTTGTACTGTAATCTAATAGTTCGTACACTAACCACATACAAAGCTTTGAAAATCCCACAGGAATTAGCCTGCATTTTTAGTGTATTGGTTTGTGTGCTTTTTTTAAATTAGACACTTCATATGAATAAATAGGAAAAAGAAGAATTTTATGAATTAGACATCTCTCATAGACAGCCTCAGCCACTCAGTTCACTGACAGCATGAGATTGATCCTCAGACTGGTGCTTGCCTGGTGGGTTTATACACTGCAGGGCAATACAGTGTAAAATGCTGCCTAGAAACAAGGTTTGGGTTCTAAGCTCCGCTGTGCTGCTCCAAATGGTGGAGGATTCCTCCTTGGCATCTCCTGAGAACCCTCCACAGTGATCTCCCGGGCTCGATCTACCTTATTAGGCAAGAAGTGCTCAAATCCTTATGCAGTGCCACAACCTGGGTGTATTATGATCAGAGACTGCTTTATAGGGAGATTTTCTCTGTTCACAATGATCCATGAGAACAGCTGTGGATTTCTAAACTTAGCAAACCACCTAAATCTACTGGAGCTTAAGAAAAGCAAGTCACCCAAATTTACTTAAAAATCATTTAATACTGAAACTTATTAGGTGCCTTCGACAAAGACTTGTAAGAAACTTTGTTTACATTGTTGCCATGATTATAGTATTTTGCTCCTAATTGTGAAAACTGTCACAATCTAAAAGTTGGGATGATATATTAAAATTTGGATTGGTAAAAGACCAATTCTCTGACATACAGAACAGAGGGCTGTAAGTCAAGAGTGAGAAATAATGTTGGATCTCTACTTGAGAGCTGGTCATGGCAAAAAGAACAGTAGGATCATATAGAAAATATTTGTAGCTCTCTGATTTGTACCTGTTCTCCATTGCAGTGATTCATCATTGCAGTTCTTAGTTCTCTGTGGCAGTTCTTTAACTATGGTACGGAACAAAAAAAAATTTAGGAATGGCGTACACAGGCCAAGGGACATGAAGAAATTCAGGCACCTTTGTCCTACTGAAATAATAGGAACTTCAGAAAAGCTCTTTGGTATCAGGTGTGTGGTCCAGATAGTTCAATAACCCATCTCAAACTGTGCTCTTGGAAATACGGTTTGGAAAGAGCACAGAAGCCTGGGTTCTACCTGCAGTTCAGTTCCTTCATACTGCCCCAGCATCCACAGTCACCAGATTACAAAGGCTGGAGGGCACTCTGCTAGTCTTAAAGACTTATGAGGGAAAACCCCCAAACATTTACTTTTACAAGAACTGCTAAACACAGACTAAGCTAAACTTGAAATGCCTTGGACCCTTCCAATCATAGTTGAAAAAACCAAAACCTAGACTCTGTCAAAAGAAAATGTAAACAGTCAAAGACTTTCAAAGTATATTTTTGATCTTTTATATAGATATGTTCAGTGTTCTTTTACAGCATGCTCCTTTCTTCTAGAAAGCATATAAATGAGATTATATTTTAACTGCTAATTAATAGTGTTCCACAGCCTTCTGACAACAGAGGAAATTCTTCAGTGTCAGCTTTGCTCTCTCTTACACCTATTTTCTTTGAAATTACTTTTATCATGCTTCCAGCAAAACTATGGGTCTTAACAGGGGCCTTGTTATCAAACATGAGAAGATGCAAAGATGGACTTGCGCACAGAAATCTTTCAGTTATAGTTTACTTCAAAATGTCTATCTATTTGGGCTGAAAATGAGAAAATTATTTCTTCTCAATGACATATCCCTGTATTTTACAAAGGTGTTCCTGGTGTGGTTTGTATATTGCAACAAGTGTTTAAATGTGGTAAAAAATGAACTGTCCACTTAATTATTTGCAGGTCTCCATTAATCTACAAACTGACACAATCATTAAGGAATAACATTAATAAAAAAAAGAAGACAAATTTGAGTCTTCTAGAAAACCGTTCAGAAAAGATTCCCCATAAACTCATAAATGAGGGTATTTTTGAATGCTTGGATCCATTGAGGGTATGCAGCATTGCTTTTATATAGTAATTTCAAAAACCAAGTATTATTTAGTCAACTCCCTCACAGAGGCTTTCGTATCAGAGCAACTTTAACTGTTGGACTTGGTGATTGTAAAAGTCTTTTCCAATGCAAACGTTACCATGATTCTAAGGTTAATACACCAGGCTTGTAATTCCATAGAAAAATCATATCACGTTTATTTAACAAGGTCTGAGTTTTAAAAATGTATTGATTGACGTAAGTATAGCACTATTTTGTGACTTCCTACTGACTGGGTGTCCTGCTTCTTGCCGGGATTGGGTTAATTTTTGCAGAAGCCAAAGGGGGGCACAGCCAGAGCCCCACATCATTTTGCAGGAATGGGGAAGGGGTCTCTTGTGGTCAGGGTGGTGGTTTATGTGTTACTGGGCTCTGTGTGGTGACCAATTGTGTGAGTCGTTCACCTCTTTCTCATACATTGTTATTAATATTGTTGCTGTTACTGTTTGTTTTCTTATCTCATTGCTGTTTCCAGTAAATTGTTCTTATCTCAACCCATGATCTTTACCTTTTGTGTCTCCAACTCTCCTCTCCGGCCCACCACAGAGAGGGGTGGGAGTGAGTGAGCAGCACATGGTTTGGAGTGTTTCAGTGAGAACAATAAGTTGGAAAATACTATTCCTAAACCACAGCACTACATATTGTATTCTCTCATGCATTATCTCCAATTCTTACTGATATTTGATCGTTTTTATGTCATTCTCAGAATGCAAAGGGATTTTAAAATGAGTGTAAATGTAGTTTTTACTCTATTTATATTCCTAAACTGGTATTAGATGAACAAATGTAGACCATAAGCAAGGTTATTTTTATGTAACTTTGGGTGTATCTAAAGTTGTGGGCTTCTCTGTGAGACTGTACAGAGTATCTCAGATTCCAGGAAATATTACATCTTCCTGAGTGAATGGCAATAATTGAAGTACCTATCTTCCATCTCTCACTTTAGAGGTTTTCTTCATTCTTCCAGTTACACAATTGTTATGGATGCGACATCCTGGTATTACATGAAAAAGTGGAGATTTCCAGGAGATAAAATCTCAATTAATGCAAGGACCCTTTCAGCGTATATCACTGGGAAGTCTAGCTAAAAAAGTTCTTCTAAAGGAGAATCTGAAGCCAAGACAAATGTTAAACATTGTATTTCAGTGTTTTCTAGAGGGAGCCTGAATCTTCATAGTCTAACATGAATGAGTTCAAATTCTTTTCTAATTTCTTTTCTATTTACTTTTCAACATCATGAATTTTTTTTACAATAGTTTAAACAATATTTTTACTTCTTGATAAAGTTGCTATACACAAGGAGAGGGTTTAAACATATTACTGTCTTTAAACAGTCCTGCTGATTGTACAATAGAAATGCTGATAGAGACTTACTGAGGGCCCTGTTTTGAAGAATAGAACCGAAAAGGGTCCAGAAACAAAGTAGACCAAGCCTATCAGTGTCATGTCAGGCTGACCAGAACATCTCAGGACAACAGTTATAATAACATAAAACAATTTTGGTTTTAAGCATGATTGTAATAGTAATATTATTTGTGCCTACTGATTTGTATTACATTTTACCCAATGCAAATCTAACACTGGCAGGACTTCGTAGGCACCAGTGAAGGTAAAAGTGGGATTTTCAAAAGTGTCTATGAAAATTAGTGGCATGCCTCACTGACTGTCAGGGTTTTACTGACTTTCGTTGTTTCTGCCAGTACATATATATCTTTTAATGAGGGGCTGTTATTTTTCTTTTTTTTCCACACCTTTTTCCTCCTCAATTGGAACCTCTTAATTTTGGATTTACAATTGCTTAGAGGGAGGAGTTTGGGTCTTCCTCATAACTCATCCTCAGCAAAACACCTGTGTCTCATTTAAACTGAGATACTGACATTGTACAGTGAGGCATGCCACTGTATAACAGTAAACATACAACACATTGCTGAAGATCTTAGGGCTTTACTTAGGACAAAAAGATACATGTCAGTGAAAAGTAGCTGAAACTAAGATGACTTCAAATATCTGACCTACTTCATATATTGCCAGCTGTAGGTGTCTCTATGTTGTGCTCCATAGCAGTGAACAATCCCTGCACATTTTTCAATATCCCTTCCGTAGTCAGTGGAATCATAGAGGTGTCAGTGAAGATTTTATTTTGTCAGCAGTATCTTGAAGGCTGATGATAGTGTATGAAAACAGTAATCTAGTTACACGTCAACTGTTGGAAGTTTTGTTTGAAGACTTGCAACTACACAAAACATCTTACAACTTATATTTCATTCAAAAAAGTCATTGCTGACTGTATAAACAAGAAATACCATGATGCCATTTTATAGTCAATTTTCAGAGCATAGGAGTTAATCTAAATCTACAGTTATACTGTTACTGTATATTAGAAATATATGTGATGTTCACTTACCTGCAATATAGGGCTAGGGTTATCTTAAACTTGATGGTTTTATGACTTTAAAGTCTTCATGCTGTAAACTGCATGTAATCCAGGAAAAAAAAAAAAAAAAAAAAAAAAAGGTTTTCTTGATCATTATTTCAGGAATATTTACCTCATCGGTATCTATCCTTGCACACAATTCCAGTAGGCAAAGTACTCCACAAACATATCTAAGAGGGTCTCTGCCTCTAGGAACAGAGTACAGAGTTCATCTCTCTTGCTGGTGAGATAACGTACTTACTACACTATTTTATGACTGATTTTACTCATCTCCAGCTATGCAAATACTACAATTTTGCATGTTTTGCCAAACCTGTAAATGCTCCTTCCTGAATCAATCAATGGCAAACCTAAATATTTCGCCTCTGTGAAATAGTCTCTGTTATTATCATAAAAATCACATGGGCAACAGTAGGTTGGCAAGCTGTGTTTGATGTTTCTCCTCCCTGTGCCAGATAATATATGTGCATAATTGCTCAAGTGCCATCTGGTTGCAACTTAAGATGTGTTGCTCATTGACAATAAAAGCACTGATTCGGTCCCACACATGAAATTGAAATGTGTTTAATGTAAGTATGCATGATTTTGTAGGACCCTGATATAAAAAAAGAGCAATGCCTTGTCAAAACCTTTTAAGAAATGTGCGTTTTGTAATAATTTTTCTAAATAGAACTAAAATATGGCTAAAAGAGATCTGATTGTTTTGGGATTGAGAAATTTAATTGTTACTATGAGCATGGAGTGACAGTGTGAAGCTCTCAGCCCTTTTAATTACACACTGCCTATAGGGCTTCCCTAGCACAGAAGAAAAGGCAAGGAAAAGTGGGGTTCAAAGGTGTTTGGGGCTCAGGCCAGAGTCCACTGCAGTAAATGGCAAAACTCTCTTTGACACCTATGTGCATGATACTGCCCTTGTCTGCCAAAAACGTGGGGTGATGTCAGAGCAATTGGAAAAAAATCCCAGGAAGATGTGACAACTGCAAATTAACTGGTAAAATTATTTAAATGCACAAAAGACTTGCAGATATGAAAAAAACCCACATAATAATCCTTTTCTTAAAGTCCATTGATAGTGCAAAAAGTAATGTGATTAAACTGTGGCAAGTGAGATTTACTTAAAAGCAGGAAAAACTCTTTAATGAACATGGAGTGACTGGCAGGGATCTATTGCCTGAAGCAGTTGTCAAATGCCCATTAACAGGGAGGCTCTAAAAGAATCTGAATATATACCTGCCAAGAAAAGCTAAGTCCATTCTGCCATGGGGCAGGGAGATGAAAGAATGACCTCTGAGATCTTTCCAACTCCTGCTGTGGTCCTCTGTATTCTGCATGAAGACTTCTCATCTGCCATGCCTTTATAGCAAAATTTGTGCATTACTTGCTATTCCAAGGAGTAATGCTCTTAGCAGTTCTTCCCTTTGACCTGTGTTTGAGATGAGAAAACAGTGAAGCATTATATATTTGGTTCTTAAAATCAGTTTAAAAAATTGCTTGTCTACCTGAAAATGTTCATTTTAAACACAGATTATTGTCATTTCAAATGTGCACAAAAGCGATAAGAGAGGTGACTAGCAGCTTATTATTAATTTGCTGATTTATCTTTGGGAAATTAACATTCTGGCAAGGAATTTATTTGGACTTTTGTTAATTCTCACAGTGATGCTTTGGTTTTTCCTTTTGGGAGTGGAGAGGAAAACCAGCATCTGGTGTTTGAGGATGCTAGGGATTTACACCATAATATATCTAATATCTCTACTGTAAATAAACAAAATGAATAATTAAGTGAATAATGAGGTGTCCTGAATGAAGTCTTCTCTGACTGTATCTAAGGAGTGTTCATACTCCTGTTGTTTGTTCTCTTTTGGGCATCTTGGGCAGTACATTGCCCATATAGGTATTTTTTATGTATTTTTTTCAAGCAGAATCCAGAAGTAATATTTATGAGAGTTTTCAGATACACAGAGAGACTTTTGCTCCTCAAAGCTGTATCTGTATGAGAGAGGGAAACATGCTGACAGGTCTGACTGCCTGGCTTCCCCCCAGGGCCTCCCCCACCCTGCTCATGGCTCAGGACCCCATGACAGCACCCTGGGACCATCAGCCCTTGCCCTGGTGATGCTTCATCAGGATGGTCTCCAGCTCACCACAGCCCTGCCCTGACCAGCCATGGGCCTCAAAAAGCCCAGCACAGCTCTGGATCCATGTCCCCAGGTCAGAGCCACCGTCAGCCTGTCCTTTGTTCCCAGGGAAGTGTCTGATGCCCAGGGCTAGGGCTGTCCCCAGTTTTCCCAGCCTGTCTTGTTGCCCTGGGCTGCACTCAGTGCTCCCAGCCAATCCCGCCATTGCCCACAGGGATCCACCAGCCCCTGCTGCCCCAACGGCTTCTCAGGTGGTTTAAGTTCAGGCAAAATATAGATGAGCAACATTAGAGGTGCTGTATGGTCTGTCCTGATATGAAACTCAGTTTTGTTTGGGTATTTTTCTGTTCTTGCTGCAAAGACAGACCCAAGGGTTTGTTCGTCTTCTAAATGCAGACGGTTTCCCCCCCTGGGACGCACCATCCTGCTGGGCCACCTGAGATGATGCCAGGCTTCTTCCTGGGTGGAAAAATTCAAGTTCCCATTTCATATTTTCAAGGCTAATGAGGGAATACTGTCATTCCCTCATCATCTCCTCTCAAAACACCAAGACTTCACAGCTTGTTGAACTTTGATGTAATTAATAGACCAGGCTGGCGACAAGCAGCTGAGGAATCTGGGGTTGTTTAACCTGGAGAAAAGGAGGTTCAGAGGGAAACCTTATCTCTCTCTACAACACAAAAGAAGGTTGTCTCCACGTGGGGGTTGGTCTCTCCTCTCAGGTAAAAAGCGACAGGGCAAGAGTAAAAGGCTTTAACTTGCACATGGGGAGGTTTAGATTGCCTCAGCCATTGCCCAACAATTGCTTATTTTGTCTGTTCACTGCATTTTTAAATTATAAACTGGAAGTAATCTGATTTACTGATTTAATTTGCTTTTACAGGAAAAAAAAAAGAAAGTGACAATATGAGTGACTACTCAGAACCTCTATAAACGTGTGGCATCAGATAAAGTGAAGACATGGGGTTTTATCCTTTGAGCACTTTATTAACATTCTTCTGATTAGCGCTGAGCAAGCTGAGACCTGGAATTCCACTGCAGTGCTGAGGCAACAACAAACAACTCTCTCCACCAAGTTTCAAGGGAACTTTCTGAAGACTACAATGGGCAAGAGGACAGGAGTTCACAGGAGAACAATCTCATCCCCTGACTATCCTTTACTGGGGAAACCTGACACTGAGAAAGTTGGATTCTGTGGCTGGAATTCATGTTATCTCAATTTCAGATTTCCACCTTGAATGTAGCTCTGTATAAGTAGAATGCAAAGTGACTTTTTTGAAAATGTGATATGATAATTAAAGTTTGCACTTTCTCAGCACTTACTCTTCAGAACTGTAAAGGAAAGCTAAATGAATTGTCAAGGAGATATAGTGAAAATTAATGGTGGGTACAGGACTTAGAAGGGCTGTGGACATCTGGGCTCAGTGCTCTGCTGAACACCCAGTAATTGGTTAAAATCGGTTAAAATCACCTTAGGTGAGTGTCCTAAGCTTTTTCCTCACAACTCCACTGGCTGCTAGCCATGCTTTTGTGCCATCATTTCCAACTCGGCCAGAAATGCTCTGGCAGATGATGGCTGCAACTGTACCATGTCCTTACTCTGTGCCTGTTGGAGGTGGTTTTTGTGATTATAAAGAGCATAATTATGGTGGTTGAACAGCCTGTGTTATAAGGGATTTTTAGGTGTGATATAATCGTCGAGCTGCAGCTTCAACTGTCATCGTGTTGCAAGTGGTTGCCATGGACATCGTGCTCAAGAGCTGGTGTCAGCTGTCAGTGGACAGTTCGTGGAGCCACAGCAGCTGGACCAGTCGCTGTTGTTCCTTGTTGCTGTCTAGCCCCTTCATACATATGTATATGTTCCCTATGTTTATGTATTCTCCCATACCCTATCCTAGTTGGAGGATTAGCATGCTCCTCCTATTCTCCTCCCAGATTCCTGAACCTTCCTCCCCAAGAAACCTCCATTTTCTAGTAAAGTTTGATTCAGTTTTGTCGACCCCATACTGAGCTGGCTGGTTGCCTTTTCTAACCAACTCCAACATGTGCCTGGTAGCCTCTGCTCACTGACAGTGGTCAATGTGTTTGGTCACAGGTATACAGTCCCCCAGCTTCCTATCACCTGCTTAGGGAGGAAACTTTTAACACCTGTGCTGGAAATTTTCAAAGTTGTAAGAAATAATGCAACTGTCAGTGATGGAAAACTGCATAAATCTCAGTCTGAACCACAAATGTAGAAAAACAAGTTAAAAACCACTGATGCTCTGCCACAACAATACTAGATTTGATGAAATGACAGTTCTTTAAAAAAAAAAAAAAAAGGATTTTTATGTCTGCCTTAAAACCCAGTCTTGAATAACAACTCATATTCCCAGTAACATGGCATGAAACTTTAGACATTGCAACTACACAAAGTATGGCTTGTTCAATGTTAAACCAGCAGCAAGGACAAACTATTTTTAGAGCTATCATATATTATTGCACCTGAGCTTTATTTGTCTTCTGATTAAAAGAGGTTTTTCTGCAGAGAAGTTCACTTGAATTTTATACTCATTTACTAAGTCTTATGTTTCTATTCAATTTATTTTAAAGCAGATTCTTTGGGGAAAATTATAAAGCTAATTTGAATTGATTCTTTGGAGATTCAGGCTTAAATGAAGTGCCATACAATTGGCAGCCGAAGTGAAAAAATAGAATTTAATTCTATACTTGTACTACTCAATGGACACAGGCACCTTGCTCTTTGCTGCTGCTGAGAGCTTTGATGCAGTATATTTTAGACAATTTAAACACACCTAAGCATGACACTTCACTGAAGTTTTGGTTACTAAGGAACCACAGTTTGCCTTTTTCAAATGTTTTTTATCAGCTTATAAATTTATGGCTGGCAGGTTCACAAAGGTAGTTATTCTCTCTAGGTTTTCAAAACTAATTTTATAAATTCCTAGTGATATTAATCCTAATATTGGGTAAGTAAAATCAGTTCTGTATCTATAGGACATCTGGAGGATGGTAATTTGACATCTAGTTGTGGACTTGCAAGAGCAATGTTTCTGACCAAGAACATCCCCCTTCTGCATTTCCAAGTCTACCAGCTCACATTTGGGTAAAAATACTGAACTGTTTTGGGTGTCCAGCAGTTTTAACTTTCAATTTAAAACATTCTGTGACAGGTCTGAGGTCTAGGTGGCAGATGTGTGGCTTTTTTTTCTGAAATCAATATAATTTTTAGATTTTAGTATCCCATATTGTGGGGCATCTAAAATCATTAACATTTTCAGACAATTTAGGTCACCATGGTAATTAATTATCAAATGAGTAAATATTTGGTTTACAGAATTTCTGTCAATAGGTAAAGCCTGCAGACATACCTAGAAAAATGAGACGTCTGCTTAACAGAATTTATGTTTTTCTGTAACTGTTTGATGCATTTACAGCTTGGGAAATAATGGTTGAGGAGATGGTTGTTCAATTTCCTGTCACATAAATTACTGAGTAGATGTTCATTATTCCGTCCCAGCACTGTGCTTCCAACCTAATCAGAAGAAAAAGTGAGGATATGAAAAGACATGTTGGAGAAAACATGCTATTATTTGCTCTGCACACATGGTCCTATATTAGAAATGACTGTTATTTTGTATGAGTATATATGTGAAGAAATACTTGCATTAAAAACAAACAAACAAAAACCAAGAAACACGCTTTGTTCTTGTAATCTTTGTGTGAAAACAATTTTAATGAAAGAAGCCTTCATTCCCAGGAATTTTTTTCTGATGTGCCCAGCTTTCCAAAAAGTATTAGTCAGGAGAAGACATGCTTATTTGCTTTAGCTCCCATTGCAAGTGTTGGACACCTGAAGTTAGACACCAAAGTTGATATTTAAATGTGGAAACTAAAATCCCCCAATCTTTCACACATGCTAAGTTGCTATAGCCCTCATAGATCTCAACGGGAGCTGTGGCTGCACAACATTTTGAAACTTTTGCTGTTTAAACTAAGTTGCTTAGTGAAGGAGACAGATGTCTGCCTGCCTTGATACAACTCGAATGCTCCCTGGAACCAGCTGGAAATGAGGGGGTTATGATGCTGCTCTTGTTTGCTGTGCTGCTGAGCCAATGGAAGTCCATGGACTGTTCTCCTCTGGGCCCCTGGCTTTCTGAAAGCAGAGCCTGGCATCTACTACTCAGTAACTTTTTTTTTGCTGAAGATGTTGAGCAGAATTTGCCAAAATGCTGATAGTTACAAGTGTATGTAGCTGCTCGGGTCTGGTAAGTGGCACATAGTGTGTTATCTCATTCATAGGGCAGAATTTTGACAGAATGAGCTGATCTCTGAATTCCTGGAAATCCTTCAACATCTGTCATGATTACAAAAAGAGTTAACACTTACTGAAAGCCAGACACCACCTGTCCTTGCTGTATATCAATGGCTGAGAACCTGAAATTTCCCTCTGTTAAAAATGGAATTGTTTTTGAATGCTGTCTGCATTAAAAATATAGCAACATGAAGGATAAAGAAAAAATAAGGAAGGTAATTTTGTCCAGTTATCTCTGATTTGTATTTTTCTTCTTACTCCACTATAAGCCTGAGTCTGTGCAGAGCAGCAGTTTGGGAACAAGCTCTTAGCCACAACGCAACCCTGAGCCAGGCACGTTCCTCTCTCTTCGAAATCAGCACGTGAAAAGACATAGGCACTGTCTAATCCTTAGATCTTTGTTTTATTTATATGTGGTAATATTAAAATAAATCAGGATAACCTTTTTCAATAGATAAACTCAGCTTTTTGACACCTGACTCCTGTACCCATCTCCCTGCAGGGTACCTACTTCCCTGGAGCCTGGCTTTCCCATCCTGTGGTTTTCAGTGGCTTCTTAGGCTGAGCAAGTCCACGAAGATCTCCCACGAAGTTTCCTGGGGCAGCCTGCTGCTCCCTGGATCCCCACAGCTCCAGCTCTGCTCCCTGCTGTCAGCCCATTGATGAACCCTGAGGCCCTTCCTGTGACCCCATCTAGTGCTCTCAAGATGAGGAATCTTCCTGGCAAACTTTTCTACCAACTTGTATAAGAACGTGAAATGATTTGTTAAGAATGCTGTTGAATTCAGGGTAAACTACAAGCTTTCACTTTTACCCATTGATCTCATTGGTAATTTTTTATCTTGGAGAAGGAAGTTGGATGGTAGTGTTGGTTGTTATTTGGTAGCAAACTGTTATTTACATGATATTTATTTGCTGAAGTTTATTAAAGGCCTTTCAAGAACCCCAGCAGGTTTTGGGGGATTATTAAATCATATGGTGAAAAGATAGATCTATATCTGATTGTAAATGGCAAATTGATTCCAGTTAAACCCTAGACAAAGTAAATAAATAAAATGAAAGACACTTCTTTCTTTTTAGAAAAAAAAAGCTGCATGAGAACAGGAACTCACTGCAAACCATTTAAATAATTTAAGCATTTTTTTCTAATTAGACTTTTATAATTGCAGTGAATTGTCCTTTTCCATAACTGTGTGTGAGTCTCCTTTCTGATCTGAGTGCTGTCTCTTAAACAAGGGGTCCTGTGTCTCATTTATCTTAAGATAAAGACTCAGAGTTTTCTTATGTTTATATCAGAGTTTAGTTGTAACTATGTTTTTCTTCTAATTACTGTTTTGAATAGACCTGACAGTATTAAGGTGTTTATTAGATCTTGTCACCAGAAATAGTTATATAGTAAACCCAGATCTGATTATTAACTAAACCTTCAAAAATATAAGCTCAAACAATCTATAAGTTTCCTCTTTGAGTTAAGTAACAGAAGGTGCAATTCACATTCTTTTAGCCAGCACAGTAATTTTCCTTAGAAAACCTTTTGGAAATGTTCTTTTACAAGGTTCTGACCTTTTTTATTCTCATAACTTTCAGGGCAATGTGAAAGAAATAAAGGAGGAAATTCAAATGGAAGAAGCAAAAAGGGAAGAAACTCAGGAAAGGGTTTTCTTTTCAGAAAAATGAAAATGGAAAAAAAATCTAACTAATCTTTTCATAGGAAGCTGAGTAAGAATACATTGTTTATTTCAAAACTATCTACAGAAATAGTTGTATAAGTGAAAATACTTGCCATTATTACAAGTTGCCCATAGGCAGTCTTACTGTAATTATTTTACTCCATGTCCAATGCTGAGGTGTCACACCATGGAGATAAGTGCTTTAGAGATGCCAGTAGAGGAATAGGCTTTTGATACTAAATCACGCAGTATTATCACACAGTATCCAAGGTGAGAAACAGTACAATGGAAAGAGAATTGTGTTTATTTGAGAACTGGGTGCACATCTCCATAGCAGAGCTGAGGGCAAAGCAGAGCCTGCCATGTGTCCTTGCTGCCCATGTTGTCTGTGAGCAAAGCAGAGCCTGGCTGGGGTGCTGCTGGCATCCAGTGTGCTGCCAGCAGCTGTGCTGCCCCACGCCTCTGTGAATGTATTGACAGATCATATTCTGTACAGACAGGACACTTTTGCTCTCTGATGCTTTCCAGGTATAAGTTCCATGGACATCAATATCCCTTTCCAGCCACAGCCACATTTGTTCTGTTTTAATTAACTGTGACCTTGGTGACTCCATTTATTTTATTATTTTGTCAAGCTATATGTCAGAAAAGTAAAATTTAATAAAATACATCTGAATAGCCAGAAAGTGTATAATACAGACATCTTCACAAAGCCGTATTTGTGAAATGACTGCAGAAAATTATCTATCATAGCATTTGCAAAGCAAGACTTAAACCAAGTAAATTAATACTAGAAGACTGTACAAGCCTCACAGTAAATCTCTTTGTTCAGTATACATAACAAACATAAAAGCAGCCATGTCAAGTAACAAGTTCCCTTTTCCTCATCACATATCAAGACCTCTGAGCTGAGCTGTCCCCCAGAATAGTCTGATTTTTTCTTTGCTTGTTTTCCACATTAAATACATCAGTTTTGACTTTTAGAATTAGGTTGATATTTTCCTATTAACTTAGTTAGCAGAAAATATTATCAATGGACTTTATCTTAACAGTTACTTACATTGTCCTACATGATAGTGAAGGCATACATTTTTAAATATCTATGTATGAGTGTATTCCAAGAAATAAAACATTTGTAGTTCTAGAACTCTGTTTACTTTCTTAAGGCTATTATAAGTAACTGAACAAACTGATCTCCAAAAAAGCCCAAGTCACTTCAGTGGTTTTACAGTAAAGATAAGTTACAGCTTCTAATCTGATACATGCTCTGAAAGGGTGAGGAGATGAAAGCCCATTCACTAGGCTAAGGTAAGTGCTCCGAAGAATCTGAAACCCAAAAAAAATTATACATTTCTGTGACAATATGCTACATGCTTTGTATTTGCTGAATTAGTAATAGCATAATTATTCAATTGATTTACTAGAAATACAACTAGAATAATAAAGAAGTAGTGTGTTTAAGATGCTTCATTCACAGAACTAAATTTAAGCTGTGCTTAGGCATGTTTCAAAACTTGCCCTGTAATTATAATACATGAAAGATCCAGGCTGCCATCACTAACACGGGTGCCATCCCCCTTAAATTGCCTGGCCACTGCACCATGTAATTGAGGGCAGAAATGGACCAAGATCTGTCTGCTAGGATATGTCAGCAAGGAATTATCTATAATGATTCTTTGCCCATTTATCATTTGGTAGAAGATTTTGCAATTAATTTCTTCAGCTCTCATACGTGCCCACTCCACAGTCATGTTCACTGTGTTTCTTTGGCATGTGTTGAAAACAGTTATTAGCACATGCTGAAGACTATCAAATGGGATGTTTGCAGCTGTCATTTCCTAGGATTATCTTTTGCCTCCCGTTCGTGCTGATTATGTCTGTTGTCAACAGGCAGTTGAAGGATCATGTAACAGGGGCCAAATGCAAGACTCTCCTCATCAGACAGTACTTAGGGGTAGGAAACCCAAGGGAAGTTAATGCAGGGGGACATAAAAAGAGAAAATAACCACAGAGAAGGAATAACAGTTTTGTTCATAGCTGAGTGATGCTTGATAACCTCAGCATAATAATTCTTCATTCAGTGCAATTTTCTTTTTCAAATTATCTACAAATTCAAAATGATCTTCTGACTACATCATCTAGCTTGACTCAGATTAGGCAAATATGCTACAAGCAACTCAGCTATGGCACTGCAGCCTGCAGCTGGGGAAGCCTGAGGCATTTCCTCAAAATCCCATTGAAGTCACCAGGAGGTTTTCCTGAATGAGGAAAGTGAAGTGTCTGTAGTCAGACTATGTTCCTCATGAGACGGGAGTGTGCTGGGAGAAATCCCCTTTATCTGAAGGCTTGTCAAAACTACACCCAACAGCACATGCAGCATTTCACAGCTGAGAGCCAGATGGATGTTGGATACCCTTCACCCAGTTCCCTTTCTCCACTTTTGTTTTTTCTCAAATGTTTGAGGCAGAGAGAAGGGAGAAGTAATTAAACATATGTGGACCGAGAGAAGCGTAGAGTATTACCCTCAAAGAGTTAAAATGCTCACAGGCATTTGATGCCTTGCTGCACTGAGAACTACTCACAAGTTCTGCTCCTGAAGTTCAACCACATGTGTTGGGAAAACTAGTGTGAAGTTTTAATGCTCAAGTTGATAGTTAGACAGGCACATTAATATTTCATGGAGAATTGTTAGACTCAGATAAATATGCAAGAGGCTTTTATTCAGATCCAAATTTACCTTTACTCAGGCATTGAATTCAGTAGATGAGGGGTTCAGTGTTTGATGCTTGAGTGTAGGTGTCCGTATGAATTGATGCTTCTCAGTTAGATGGTGGGTGTTTCTTTAAAATAAGTTCTCAATCTAATATAGCTTAAATGAAGTCAGTGGCACACAGAATGTGCTACAGGTAGGAGAACAATAAGACAAGTATGGCTCTGCGTAATATGCATTTTTTATATTTACTCTTCAGCTCTTTAGATTTTGTCTGCAAGAGGCGTTTGGTGCAAGCATCCACAGTTCTTACAGAAAAACAGAAATTCGTTGACATTAATTATCCGCCTTAAGACAGAGCTTTTTACCACTCCTCCCTCATCTCCCCCTCCTTGCCTGGCAAAACAAGAGTGAGA
Source organism: Empidonax traillii (assembly GCF_003031625.1). Taxonomy (NCBI): domain Eukaryota; kingdom Metazoa; phylum Chordata; class Aves; order Passeriformes; family Tyrannidae; genus Empidonax; species Empidonax traillii. Next base: position 284,491 of record NW_020956067.1, read on the forward strand.
GTCATGTAGATTCCTGTGGGGAGTTGTTTTGGCTGGAGCTTGGCAGGCACAGATGGCCAACAAGCTGCAGTCCCTGGTCCTACTTGGCTGAAAACTACACTAGGTCATCTAATGGATCTTCAGCAGCCTGAAGAGTACTCATTTACTCTGAACCGCAGCTCCTCCTGTTTCCTTGGGCTGACAACAGGCACACTGTAGTCCCTCACCAAAAAAATTCTCTGCTGCCCATTTTAGGCTTTTGATAAGCCTTGCATCCTTCTTCTCTTCCTTCTCACACAGACAGAGCCATGAGGAAGCCTCCACCCTTTGCACCCACCACTCAGCTTCCAGGCGCTGGTGCTCTACACAAAATATGGGTCATGGGTCCCGGACCTCCATCTGATGATAGGGCCTGGCCCTAAGAAGCCTGTGGTCAAAATGTGCAGTGCAGGCCCATGGCATGGTCAGTGCAGGTGCCCCGGGCACTGGGGATGCATCTCCAGGTTGACAGGTGGTTAGGTGAGGGTGGCTGGAAAGGAAAAGCTGTGGGATAAGGGGCAGCAAACAGAAATGCAGGGCTGCTGTAGAATTAGCAGGATAAGGGGATTGTTGGCACTCTGGTGAGGCCTTGAGTTGATGACAGGAAGGGGAACAGTGGGAGAGAAGGGCAGCAAGGGTGGGGGAAAAACATTTAGAGAGGGGCGACATCTGCCCACAGGGAAGGGAGAACCACTCAGAGGGGAGGACATCTGAGTACAGGGAAGACCTCTGCTGTAGGGGCTGTAGCCACTGCTGGTGCCCTCAGCTGCTCTCTGAATGGCCACCCAAGGTGCTCCAGCTGGGCCCCTTTATTACCCTTCTTCCTGCTGCTGGATTGCTGCTTTGGCCCTTCATGTAGACAGCCCTTGAACCCTGCCGGGCCAAGCTCCTTACCAATTCATTCCTGCAATCCCACTTATTACATGAACAGAGACTAATTTCCCTTCTAGCCCTCATGAAATCAGCAATGCTGCATCCATCTCTCTCTTTCTTGAAATATCTAGTCCCCTCCAGACTGAGAATGTGGCTTCTGATCATCTGGCTTCTTTCTGTATACTCTGCCACTGGGGTGTTAGACGAGTTTCTGGGAAGACTGGCTTCCCACTAGCAGTGCCCTGAGGAAAGCTGAGGCTAGAACATTCAAGTATGCAGTGTGACTCCTCTAAAACTCATGACAGCCCTGTGTACTCAAAGCAATCACATCTAGACACTGGTTGAGACTGCAGATGCTTGGGCTCTTTCATTGCATTTCTTTTTTTTTCCTATAGTTTTTTTTTTTCCTCCCCCACCCTCAGTATTGTACTTATCTTCCCACTGTATCCAACCCTGCAGTCTCCTTGCCCATGCTGGAAAAAAGAGGAATCTGTGATAATAGTACAAGAGCGTCTTGTGACTATGACACAGTGGTAGATGGTTCTGACAGCACAATTATGTCGAAGCCAATGGAATTGAGCCTTTTTTTATTCCACAGCTGAGAATCTGACTCCTATCTTCAAAAGACTAATTCTTTTCAGATTACAAAATCAACCAATGTCTACTTCTTGCTGCTGCTTCTTCTTGTCAAAGCACTTTACTTTTCTGTGCTTACAACAATCTATTTATTAGAAACAATGAAAGAATTTTGAAAGAAAAATGGTCTTGTGTATGATACTCAATCAATCTAATTTTCAAGCCTATTCAAAGTTTGCCAAGCTCTACAGCTTAAAAATCCACACTTCAGCTTCTCACAGCAAGTGAGAGATCCTTCTTAAATTTCTGGGCAGTTGGAGCATTTGCTGTCCTCAGGCAACATCAATTTGTCCATTACCACAATGAGCCCAAATTGCTCTCCATGGTTTGATTCAGTTCCAGAGGCAAATTAAAAGATTTAGGCACATCTGAGAAAATATAGGTGGGAATTTCAGAAGTTCCTTCCAGCACATACAAGCTCAGCTCCCTTAAAACTGCTAGCACTTGTGCTCCAGGTCAGTCAGTATCAACATCAGCTCACATAACACTTTATTATACCTCTGCTAAGGTGTGTTAGGAGAGCCCAGCAGGCATACTTCTTATTTCTGAACTGACTGCAAGCTAATGAACAGATGTGATTCCCTCCCTCTCCCCTCCTGGAAAGGCATGTTGGTAATTTCACCTGCAGACATGCAGATGAATATTTACTCCGTGCAGGCAAACTATTTACATCTGCTACATTATTTCTCTTGGTTATTTTTCTGACATAAAGGAAGGCTTTTATGTTCCTTGGCCAAAGCGCGTCAGACAATAACTGTGTGGATAAACTGAAAGTGGACAGTGAACTCATCTGAGTGATTTGTGACCCTGTCCTCAGTCAGAATAATGAGAGTGCACATTTCTGCCACATGGCCATTGCTCATGTATGTATATATTCTTCAGAGGTATTACTACCTGGGTTTTGCGTGGAAGAAAGCCACAATATTTTGGCATAAAACACGTTAAAAGGAACAACTTCGTAAGGTTTATCTAATGAAAATAATAATTTTTTAAAAAGTACTAAACCAGAAAAGAAGAGTATGTATGAAAAAAGATAACAAATAGGTTACTACTGTGAAGCAGAGAGCTGGAGTACTGAATTTCAACCTAATGAATTCCAAAACAGAGATGTCTCTGTATTTCTGTTCTATGAGAAATAGTCATACCAGACAACAATTTTAGAGCTCCTGTTCTCTTTTTCTTGTGACGCTGCACCTTAGAAAACGGAGGTCTTTTACTTAGCCAGTTTTTCTACTTTTTACATTTTTTATTTAGTAACATTGCAGTTCTGTCTGTATCTGTTTCCTGACAATGTTACTTCTAGGCTTTGGTGTTTTAATACAATAATATTTCCTTGTTCAATTAGAAAATATTGTCAGGACATACTTATTTGTGTTTAAACACATTTCAGTGGAAGGAATTACAAAAGAAAGTCCCTAAAAGTATGCCCATTGATCTCTGTTTATGTGAGGCTTTTTTTACCTCAATCGTTTGCCAAATTTGTCTCTTTAACATTGCTTTTACAAGAATAGGAAAGAATACTATTCAAAACACATTAAAGAATAGGAAAAAACAGCTGATATATTCTCTTATTATTCAAAAGACATCTCAAACATAGAACAAAAGATGAAGAGTAAGTGAATATCTTGAAAAAAAGCACAGAATCTCTCTTTCTTTTTAAAATGGTCCCATGTGTTGAGTTGCAGTGGGAGTCTCAGATACTTTCCACTTTTGAAAATCAGACCAGACCAGTCTAACCTAAATACCCAGAAGTGGATTTGGTACTTATACATCTTTAAAAGCTCAGCAGTAAAATTCAGCCATGAGGGAGCAGCACTAATTAAGGCCTTATCACCCTGTGTTTTTCCTTTCCCTTGTTCTTGTGTCTGTCTTTGCCTTGGGGACAAGGCTGAGATTTGGTGCATTGAGCACATTTCATCTCTTGGCCAGCAGCACCATGGCTCACAAGCCGATGTCTGCATGATCCTGCTCTGTGGAGGGACCTGAACCAAAGCTGGAGGTAACTGTGTAGGGACTGTACTGCAGGACATGCCACATAGCCTGAAAGCCCCAGAGACGCTCCCCAACACTCCAGAACCCAGGAAAGGTTCTTCTCCTTGCCCCTGGAAGGCTTGTAATGAGCTCCTCTTTCTAATTCTCCTTCTGGATGTCCTTTATAGGGAAAGGTGCAGGAAAGAGATAGCCCAAGACACAGCCTAACACCGATGGCAGTGGTGTTGAGCACGTGAAGAGTGAGCAGGATGCCTTGCAGAAGCTGTTCTCATGCTTTTAGGGCTGAGCAGACTGAAGCAGCTGCTTAGTCCTGTCTTGTGGTACCCATGCACTGGCCCTCAGTAGGTAATACTAAAACAAACATACTCCTTCCTCTCCTGTAAAGCATCTTCCTTCTTTATTCATTTCCTCACTTAGCTCTCCACTGTGATAGGTTATCTTACCTTTGTGTACCTCTACAAAAGGTGAAATATGTCCAGCAACACCTCACCTCCCTGGACACTGTGCTAGTGTTTCTGAACTGCCTCATGCACAAATGATTTTCTAAGGAGCCATTTTAGAGTGACCATGGAACATGTCTGTTAAGGAATATAGATCAATTAACTTGATAATCTTAGAGGTTCTTTTCCAGACTTAAAGTTTCTATGATTCAAGTCTTGCATATCAAATACCAGTATGTGCAATTATGCATTGAACTGTTTCTGTCTTTGTGTTGTTTCTGTAGCTCTAGAAATAGCCCAAGTCAAAATGCCAGCAGCTCATGTACTCCACACCCCCAAAGCTGCTCTACTGAACTACAGCTGTGTCTGCTTTGAGGACATGTGGGCCCCACGCACAGGTACAAGCTGCAAATCCAACACCTCCTCCCTCCCGTGTTACTTTCAATGCAAAGAAAACTGGGCATGTAGAAGGCCAGAGATGGTTGTGGAAAGCCACCCCAGTAACCCAGGCACGAGGTGGAAGGGCTCACTGCAAAGTATTTATGCCCACAGTGTAGAGGCTGCCTTGGCACTGAAGTGTCCTGAAGAACGAGTATTTGGAAAAAGAGTTTTTTGCTTAGCTTCTGTATAAATCATGAGCTTCTCACACCATTACTGCACTTTGTGCAACGACACTTTCACCAAGGGAACTTGGCAATAACCCCACATCTCTAGGGGAGGTGCTCTGGTCATTCCCCTTCCTGAATATCCTCTAACCCTCTTTTTCCTTCCATCCCAGTTTAATTCTTTCTCAAATTTAATTTGTTAATATTTTTAATTTCCAGTTTAATTTCTTTGTCAAAATTAGAAGAGTTATTTGTATGCAATATGCTATTTCTTCAAGTAAGGCCCTATTCCTGTGTTCACAGGGATGTTCACGTGTGGCAGGCTCAGCAGACGGGCTATGGCCTCAGCACATGGCCCAAACACCTTGTGCACATTGTTATACCTTGACTTTTTCATGTGACCAAGATACTCAGGTTTGGAAAATAACTTCTGAGCATGCACAGTATGTCATTCCATGTACTTTGTATGTGTAGTGATGTGCACATGCCAACTAAAATAAAAGGGATCTTTACACACCACTACCAAACCCATCAGGAATTTATGAACCACATACTTTGCCTTTAAAAGGCTAAGCAGATGAAGGGTCTCTCTGATTACCTTTAGGCTTTCTTATCAGCTTGAAGCTGAGCCCACCCTTTCAAAGCATTTGTCACTTCTGCATATTTGGCTGTTCATTGCAGTGTTTACAAGGAGCTAAACCAGTACTGGTGAGGGGAAGATGGACAGTGCCCAAGTCCCAGTCCTCAGAGTGATAAAAGTGCTAGCAGCATCAAGCTGGCTTGACCCAGCTCATCCACTCCTTCCAAATGTGCCTTGAGAGGCAATGAGAAACACTTGCCCACTGTGTGAGGTGTTGAATGTTCCTGCTAATGTGCTACCTCTTTAGTAGGGCACTCAGGATTGAGCTCCAGTTAAGGCAACTGTGAACACTTCTGGTGTGAGAAGCTGGGCAGCCTGGTACTTTCATCTTCTTCATGGTACTACGTGCAACAAAAAGAGGTTCTGGCCTATGAAAAAGAGGCCAGAAGGTACTGCCGCAAAATGTCTTGGTTACTGTCACTATTTTATAGTATGTGAAGCAGTCTGAATGTTTCCCAGGCCCTTTGAACTGGGGCAAAGCTCTATATTATTTTACTTTATTTTATTTTTTGTATACATTTATGTCCTGGTTTGGGCCAGGACGGGTTGATTTTTTCAGTAGCCAGGAGGGGGCATGGCTAGGACCTGGAGGTTATTCTATACCACCTCATATTATTTTCTAAGAACAGGGGAAGGAGTCCCTTCCACGTAGGGGTAGCGTGGTGGCAGTCAGGTATAGCTGGGCTCCGTGTGAGACAGTGGTGAGCACTGGCACGTGAATCACTCACCTACCTTGTACACTTGTGTTCTTAATATTGTTGCTGTTACTGTTAGTTTTCTTATCTCATTCCTGTTTCCAATAAATTGTTCTTATATCAACCCATGATCTTTGCTCTTTGTGCCTCCAATTCTCCTTTCCAGCCCACTACAGGGGAGGGGAAGGCAAAGGGGTGAGTGAGCGAGTGGTGCGTGGTTTGGAGTGGTTTCAGTGGAAACACTAAATGGGCGAGTACCATTGCTAAACCATGACAACACAGCACTAGGATCCTCTTGGCAGACTGTAACAGGTCACTGATAAGTGTATGCTGCTGCTAATGAAATTTGCAAAGCTGTAATAAGTATAGGCATACACTGGGTGGAATGGTGTGCCCCAGACTTTCAAAAGCGTCTTTTTTGATGGGGTTCTTCTCTCCATGCTGAGTTTTGCCAAGCTGAGGGTAGCTGTGTTGTCTAGGGTAATGGAGGAGTCCTGACACACAGGAGTGGTTTGTATTGCTCTGAGCTGACCTCTCAGCTGGGCACCTCTGTGCAACAGGGTACCTGTATGGAAAGGACCATCTGTGTAATGAGAGTCCAAAGTGAACAGGATGCTTGTCAGAGGCCACGCTGGACATTAGGTGCGTGACATGTGCCAGCAGCATGTCCTCAAAGGTTCCTGCATGCAGAGACAAGAGGCATGGGAGACGGGAGCCAGCCTGTCAAAATACTGCATGCACCAGATGCCAGAATGTGGGGCTATGATGGGCCCTGTGATCCAGTGACCCTGAGTCTGAACTTCGATGATTTTTATAGCCAGGAGAGATGTAACCGGTGACATTTCTGGGCAGAGTTATTTGTCCGTTAACTTTAGCGATCTTGGATTCTAATAATGTGGTAATTTTAAGGCTATTGTAGTAAATTTAAGCAGAGAAGATCTTTTAGGTGACACGATTCTGTTTTAAAATAAAGTAGGGATTTGAAGGAACATATTAGCTAAAACATTTTGCAGCTATTTGGGATTTGACATCGTAATTCTCATTAATTAATGAGAGTTCTCTGTAATATTCTGGAACACCTTTCCTTCCCTGTTCCTTGTTTATCAGCTCTATTGTTCCCTGTCATGTTTTCAGTCTAACCTAAGAAGCTAATCCCAAGCCAGATAAAATTGACTGAAAGATCTCTGCTGATTTCAGAGATCTCTAGAGCAGACTCTAATACTAGTAATCTCTTAGACTATGGACCCAATTTTGAAGGCATTTATACTGATGGAATATCTGCTTGCTCCGGGAAGTTACTCTGCATTTCCATAATTTAAACTTTTCCCCTTTTATTCACCTGTGCATCACCAGACAATGCCACTGTGCTTTATAAATAGCAGTGAGTAATAGACAGTGATTGTATCCTCATGCCCTCTTTCAAGGACTTTGTTTTCTATTCAGTTTTAAGCGGATCTGGATGGGTAAAAGCTTTATGCTTCAGATTTGTTTTTTATTTGTGCCACTTAAATTTTTCATCAATATAAAGTAATTTTCTCTCTCCAGTCCTTCCCAGTTCTCTCCTGTCCCTGGCTGCTCCTCAGCATTTTAGTCAATAGGAGCTTCACTCAATGCAAGCATATTAGGAATTAGCCCAAGAGCAAGTGTGTTATGAGAAAGAAAATAATAAGAAACTAAGAGAAGATAAAAGCAAAGGAAGGAACCAAGTATACTGAGCAAAACAAGGACAACAGACAAGTAGAGGAGTGAGGAGGGAAGATCTATTAAACTTGCATTCAACTTGGTGGAAAGAGAAGAGGCTGAGGCATGTAGTGCGTCTGCAATTATACAGTGCTTAGGGACAGTGATTTCCAGTCTGCTATTTCCCATTTTGTTTAATTTTTAATTCAAATTGTGTACTAAAAATAGGGAGCATTTTGGAGCTGAAAAGATGTGAATGGCAGAGGAATAAAAACCAGAAACTGCAAGAGGAATGCTGCTGTAGCTGAAACAGCCCTGCTGGGATTACTAGCTTTCCGTCTCAGTCAGTTACGGTTACAAAATGCAGATTTGCCTTATCTGGGTCATTTTGGCTGAGAGAACACATGGTAGTCCCTTTGTGAAACAAACAATAAGCCAGAGTGAGTGGTCATCTGTCTAACTCTCTTTCTGCAGCTACTGCTATTTCCTTCTCTTGTGTGAATTTATTTGTACAGCTAATTAATAATAGCAAGAAACTTTTAATTTTTGCAAGTTTTAAAAAAAATGCTGGAGCCTCAAGTTTTCAATGGCAACATGGCTTGTTTGTCCGGAACTAGAAGGTCAAGAGACTTTTATCTAGATAAAATTATGAAACCTTATGCTTATGTATTAGCCTCTCCTCCAGAGAAGACTGGAGGATTTTTTTGCCTGAAGTCCCAATTCAGCAACTGCTCTGAAAAGATCCCTTTAAAAAGCAGAGCTACTTCTTCTCTAGGCTAAGCAAAAAAATAAGCTGAAAAATCAGAAAGCAGCTTCATCTAATTCTTAAGCAGTTGTGTTTTACAAGTCCTCCAGCATGACTGTATGCATGTAGTGTAGGCACCACTCTTTCCAGCAACCATTTGAAGTGATGCTGCCATCTCTGCCTTTGAGACTGGCATCTGTGACTTTCCATAAAACAGGTGATTTCGGGTGATAAAGACACAAACCAGGAAACTTTCACAACTTCAGGTTTTGTTTTGAGTCCAAGTTACACACCATGTTGTGATTTATAATATTGGTAACATCATCTCATATTTTTGTATAAATTTCTGTGGACTTCTATTTAAATGAAGAAATGCATTTGCCTATGCCACATATTAAATACTACATCCAAGGAGATTGAGAAAGAACTAATTACCCAGAGTTTTAAAAAGCCCACATCCTTCTTTCCAGAGGATGGGACCTGTAGACCTTTTCTAAGGTTCTCCAACCATGTCTAACTGTTACATCCTAAAAAAGCAGCTTTTCCTCTAGAAAATAGTGGTTCATCTAACTAGAGCAGAGGATGTTTTAGAAAAAAATGATCCATAAGTTTCATTTTCTGCCATTTTTAAATCTAATAATCAGTTGCAGTTCAGAGTAACCCATGAAAGCTAAAGGGGTTTAAGTGCTTAAGACAAGGTGGACTGCAGATTTCTGATTTACAATGGCATTGCTGGAAATTGTCTACCAAGAGATACCACAAAATATACTGCCTAATGCCTGCTTCCAGATCCTGCTTAGCTTTGTAGAATCCAGTCCCCTGAATGTTAAGATTAAGTGGAACACTTGAAAGCCCTCCACTGCACTGCCAGTCAAGCAATTTGCTTGTTTCTTTTAGAAGGCTTAAAAAGTGTTAGGTTTAGGTTTGGTTTAGTTTGATGAGGTTTTTCCCCTTTTTCTTTCATCAAACATTGTTTCCAGTTTCTAATAAGCTTTGGAGCTGACAGTTGTTTTGGATTTATAATCATGTTAAACATGCAAGGTTGAATGAGGATTAATTTACTTTCTAAAGGTAGGATTTCAGGTCAGGGGTGAGCCAGGTCATATTCCAGAAGCAGTGAGTTGTGTCCAGCACTGGTGTGGCAGACCACTGGCACCTGAGCTGCAGCTTATATGTTATAAATAGATTGTGATTATGTGTGTCTAGGAAGGGATACTACGGGAAGGTACCCTTATAATTCTCTGAAATTTGTATATGTTTTTGTAGGTGAATTGGTTTCCAAACCTGACAGTCTCTCTTGTTTTCTGTTGCTGTTGGAAAAATTATATTTAGGACAACTGAAAGCAAATTACTGTTGTGTTGCATATGGCTGGACCTGAGCAGTCAGCCACAAACTGAGCTTCAGAGATGTTCCAATTGCATCCTGATTCCCCAGAAGCTGCTTCATGGAGGTGTCTGTTTGGACCAATACAGCATATTGTCGCTGTGGAAAAGGAAGGCAGGGCTAGGTGTGCTGCATCTGCTTTTCTTGGCAACCAAGCAGCATGATTTCTCCTGCAGTAAAATGCTGGAAAGCTTAAATAAACCTTTCAGGAGTATGGCTCATGACAGTCTTGGGGCAGTGGGGACATGGCCCTTGTAAGTGAGGGAAGCCTGGGGTGAAAAAGAAGACTCTTGCATCTTTTAAAGAAACAATTCCCCAATCAGGTTTTAAGTTTAGAACAAGTGAGGAAAAAATAACTTCCTGTGTAGGATCACCTGAATAACTGTGCCTTTCAGAGCAGGATATCTTCGATATCTGGATGACACATCAGGACAGCAATTCTTTAACACAGAGTGTTTTTCATCTTCAAAGCCTCATGAACATTAGCTAATTAATCCTTACAAAGCCTGAGGGAGTTACATATTGCATTACGTATCGTTACAAGCCAAAGGACTTCACAGTTGTCACCATGCCTCAAGCTGTGGCTACTGCTGGCTTCATCCAGGGCAGAAATTAAGGTGATCTTACCAAAAGCATTCCCCTGAGGAGCACTGAAGTAATTCTGAAGAAACTGCAGCTCTGTCCTGCTTCTCTTGCTGCTTCTTCTAGAACCATGATATTAGGAGTGAAGCAACAGCCTTGAAGCATCTTGCTGCTTTGATAGAAAAAACCCCTACTCCTCCTTAGTGCAGATAAGGGCCATCTGTACATGGCTGAAGTGAGATAATATTCAGGAGCCTCCCAGGATAATAAAGACTACGCTTTATTTGACATCTTGTGCTGTTCAAGCTTATGGCAGTGTTCCCTTTGAACTCACTGTGTTTTGTAGCACTCCCCGCTTGCATAAATTGAAGTAGAATGCAATAGTTTGTGTAAATAATATGGCCCAGGGAAGGCACATGTAATAGAGTACATGCTGGTAGGAGCCAGCTGATGCTTGGGCATCACAGGCACTGCACTGTATACCAATAGTTTTGACATCTATGTTGTCAGTGAATAAAGCCCATGCTGCCCACCTTTAGAGGGTGAGTTACACGTGGAAAACTGTTTTCTCTGTAGTTAGCAGGACTGAAACAGAGTACTGGGATTATGGGGACCTTTGTGGAAACTGCTGTGGTAGACACGCCTTATGGAACAGAGCTAGATGTGGCAGCAAGGCAGCAGTTTTCTGCTTGACTGAAAGTCAGGCTTTGCACGCTGAAGGATATTTGCTTTTGGCCTGTTTAACCTTCTTTAATGGCAATTCCACTGACACCTCAGTGAATCTCTTCTAGTGTGTCTCTATGCTCTTTATGGTTTTCCTAATTTCTAACCTAAATCTTTCAAATTGTCACTATTGCAATTACATTCTCATCCATTACTTCTCCACAATTACTTCCTGTCCTGTCCATCATGAGCACAGAAATCATTTCCTTTCTCTGTGCAACAGCTTGGTTGTACTTATAGGATGCTGTTGTGTCCCAGTTGGTATTTTCTTAACAACCCTGGTTCATTAAGTCTGTACTTGCAGATTGTGATTTCTAGAGAGCTGATGTCTTTAGATCCTCCCATCTGGTTTGTCCCTGGTTGTACCAGGTCCTCTGTGGGACATACTGGGGATGTGACTTCACCAGTGCTGAACCAACAAGCAAGAATTATTTCATATGTTTTAAAGGTTACTGAGTGAGAGAACCCTGCCTTTTGGGTGTGTCAGTGTTTACTGGAGGCCTGGGATAAGCACAAACCTAGCTGTCAAGGAGGGGCAGCAACCCAGTAGTCCAGAAAACATTTTAATTGTATATTTACCATCCTATTTTTAGTTCTTCCCTTTTTAATTATATTAAGGGTAGTAGTAAAGGAAACATATCTCTGTTAAGAAAATTCTTCTCTTGTAACTTCCTAATTTAACATTGCTAAAATGCAGCAGCACTAGTGATGATATCACAGCTGCATTAGAAAATTCATTCAAAAATCAACATACCCAAGACCCCACCAAGTGAAGTAAACTAATTGTAATGGGTGAGTCATGATAAACTGTAGGGAAAAAAGGAGTTCAGAATATTTCACAGAAAGACCAAAGATCACATGAGAAAGACACAAGCATCAGTATGAGAATTATGTTATTGATATCTTAATTTTTGCTCCTTCAGGAACTAAGGCATGTAATTCTAGTTGAAAGTGAAACACAAGTATCCTTGTGGAGAAAGACAAAGAAAACCAAATAGCAAGATACAAATATACAGAAGTATAAAAATTTTTACCAAAATCCTGAGTATGGACAAGGGGTGTTGCACCAGTGAGTGCCTGCAACTTGACCAAAGTTGATTTCCATGTGAAATGAAAGCAGATTTTTTCTGAGAAATACAAGAAGGAAAATAAACATCACTGTAAGAGATAGGGGATGGTGCTTTGAAAAAAAAGCAAAGTGGTTCTTTGGTGACCAGAAACTTTTCTTCTCTGGAAAATATAAAGAGGATCTTAACAACAGGGGAGTAACCTCTGTGGATCAGGTACTTCTTCCACTTCCCCAACCTTGGCAAAGAGGCTGACGAACACTCCTGTCATGACAAGTCCTCCCTACACTTGTCACTATGATTGCAGGAAATGAACATAAGAAAATTTGGTGCAAGATATTATATGACAATGAAAGGTGATTTTATTTTATGCAAATCCAGTGCCTCATGCTCAGCCTCTCAGAATGCTTATATATGCAGACACATGCATTTCTCACGTGTTCACACTCACTTGAGAACTTTCTTCTGTCTGTACCCAAGGAGGCAGGGACAAGAGCTGCTGTGCCTATGTCTGCTGGCTTTCTCTCTTCTGGAAATGACAAACTCCCACTTGGATAACCCTTTCATACTCTCTAGAAGTTGAGAAACTACTGTAGTGTTGTAGATTGGCCTCAAATCTTGCTCAGTACTTGCTTCAAGGATGTAAAGCAAGGTTACTCCCCTTTGTTTCCCCATTTTAAGATTATTACTCTCTTTCCTGTTGAGACAAAAGGAAGACAGTGGCAAAAGAGTTGTGGTACATCCTTGTTCCCATCTGGCTGTTACCAAAGTGCAAGACATCTCCTAGTGAAACCATCTCTGATGGGGCTTTATTGCAGAATAGCCAACTAATCTTCACGGGAACACACTCCCCAGCACCTGTAGCTCAATTTCTGCCAGTTGCAGCCTTAGCAATGAGCAGGGGATATTCTTTTAAATCTCTCTCTCATTTCTGACGGTGCTTCAACACACAGGCATTTCTATTCATAAGTCAAGTAGATTATTCTTCATATATAAGTCACAAGTGTCCACATAGCTGATAGGCTGCAGCCAGGACCTTGTAACTTGGAGAAGTGTTTCTCCAGTCTCCCAGAAGCTCCTAACTCAGCAGAGGCTGCCAAATGGGGAGAACAGTATGATACAGCCCAAACACACCTCTAATCCCAGTGAGGAAGGAGATTATTGCTGCCATAGTACTCGCTGTTTGCCTCATAACTGCATAAAATTGGATAAGAAAGGCATATGTTTCTTTTATTTAGATATAGCAAGGGCCAAAAATGTAGGTTGGCAATGGTGAAAGCTTTTACTAAAGAAAAGAGCTATAAGAGAGAGAAATGCAGTTCTGTGTTATCATTGCAGACCTTCCTTTTTCACCATTTCCTGTCCCAGGAAATTTGCCTCCTCACCCTGCCACCCTGCCAAAGTACAGAGGTGTCCTTTGACTTTCTCAGGGTCACAGCTTTCCCCTGCCCTGATGAGGACACCTCTACCCAGCTGGGCAGATGAAGAGCTGTCTCTCTCTTCTCCTCTTCCTGCAAGACAGGCTATTTTGTGTCTTTCTTCTAGACTGACAGGCTTCTTGTGTTAAGGATACATTTGATAAAACCTTATAAACTGTAGTCTTTGAAAAAAAAGATGACATTTTATAAACATTGTATTAGAGTTGCACTATCTGTCCTACACCGAGCTTTTCTTAAAGATCAAAACTTATGTGGCTGTTATATTAAGCATCTATCCCTGTATAACTACCAAGTTGGTTTTAGGGTGATGCTCTTAGTCACATTCAGGAGTTAAAAGAAGGACAATACACTATTAAAGTTGCAATTGTTTGTATTGGGTCCAAAATATAAATCCATGTATCTGGCTAAAGAGAAGGTAGGAATCTGGCCAGTTATTTTCATGGAGTTTTATATAGCTCCTCATAAGAGTTAAATTAAATGAATGTGTGTATGTGTACAGCTATATTTATAGACTCTCCTTAAAATGTTAGTATTTCAGGTCCTGCTGAAGGACCACAGAAACAGAAGCCAGGATTGTTTCACCAGCATAGCTGGCTTCAGCTCTCATGTATTCGGATGCATTTGGCAATACTAGAGGGACTCATGCATGCTTTGCACAGCCATTTTTTGGGATGCTTGTGAAAATTTGGGGATTTGAGCCTTGGAGCACCATGAAGCAGGAAGGAAGCTAACACTGCAAAAGCATTTCCTTTGGCAACAAATGCTGCTCCTTCCTGTGCCAGGACCCTCAGTGAACCAGAGCCCTCAGGCCACCTCCTAGCTACAACACAAACTCCTGCTTTAATATCTATGTATTTTTCATATGTTTTCCTTCCTCTGTTATATATTTTTGCCTAAATCTCTAGCCAGGCCAAGCTAACATAGCTTTGCTAGTTTGAGGTACCTGAGGATGTAACTCTTAGTCAACAGAAATTAAGTGCCTTGTTCAGCTGCCAATACATTTTTCATCTGCAGGACAGTGTATGAAAGTATGCACAACAAGCAAAATAAATTGTAAACACATAAAGTTCATTATCTATTGGGGCAGAGAGGGAAAGGAGGGAAAAGAGGAGTCTCAGGGGTGACCTCATCACTCTCTGATGAGGTCATCACAGCTACCTGAAAGGAGGTTGTAGCCAGGTGGGAGTCGGATTCTTATCCCAGGCAGTTAGGAATAGGACAAGAGGGCACAGGCTTAAGCTCTGTCAGGGGAGGTTTAGGTTGGATATTAGAAAGAAGTTCTTTACAGAGAGAGTGATCGGGCATTGGAACTGCCTGCCTAGAGAGGTGGTGGATTCACCATCCCTGGAGGTTTTTAAGATGAGGCTGGATGTGGCACTGAGTGCCATGGTCTAGTAATCACAGTGGGACTGGATCAAGGGTTGGACTTGATGATCTTGAAGGTCTCTTCCAACCCAGTAAATTCTATGATTCTATGATTTCAGTCAGTGTCCAGTCTGGCCAGGGTTCACAGCAGAGCAGGCTCTGCAGAGGCATTTCTGTGTCTTTGCAGGAATTCAGTGTGGGCACTGTAGGGACTGCAGCTCTGTAGGGCACTGCTGCCTTTGTGTCATATGCCACCTCCCAGCCTGCAGAGACACCCTCTGTGAGGGGCTGCTACCTATGATGGTGCTGTGCACTCTCCCTGCAGGATGTGAGGTCTGCTTGGGCTCTGCAAGACCAGTGGCAGTGAACCCCATCCCAAAGGGCTTTTCCTGGCTCCTAGTCATGCAGCTGTGTTGGGTCTAGATATCTTCACCTCCAGCACTGACCCATGCATGACTGATTTACTTTTATAAAATGAGTTCTTCTAACAGTTCCGTATTTCACTTCCTTGCCATGTTCACTCCTTCCAGCCTTGCCTTTCTCTGAGCAGAGTGGCTCCTGCTCCTCTGGACTCCCCGTGCAGGACAGGCAGTCCTTTGGGCCTGACAGAAATCCTTTCCCAACTGTTCATGCCTGAATTTCTCTAATGTGTCACCTGCTACCCAAACAGTACAGAGCTACGCAGGAGGCCCTTCTCAGTGGCTGCAATGGCATGGGTGCTTCTTCTGGGATGAGAAGTAGCATTTCTGAGTTAATTTACCACAACCTAGGAGGCAGATGATCATCTTTTAGAAGCACTCACCCTGGGTACCCTGTGATTTTGCCTTCTTTAATTAATGTTCAGCTTTCCATCTAACTGCAAGTTTTGTTACCAACCCTTTCTTGTCCAGATGAATTCAACCAATTTCTGTTTTTCAAAGTAATCTAGATCTTTCTACATGATATTCCAATCCTTTGCTGTGCTAGCACTACTTCCTAAATTTGTGACATTAGAACATTTTATTAATATAAATACATATTTAATTATATATTGATACAACTTTCTTTTTTGCAAATTCCTCTGATAGAATTGTTGTACAATTTTGATTGTACAATTGTTGTACAGTCCACGGGCATTACTTTCAGCACTTTTCTCAGCAGAAGCCTCACTCAGAACAGCCCCTCCTTCTTCAGAAGAATATATTATTCAGTAAGTCCAGGTTACGT
The DNA here is from genome assembly GCF_003031625.1 of Empidonax traillii. Taxonomy (NCBI): domain Eukaryota; kingdom Metazoa; phylum Chordata; class Aves; order Passeriformes; family Tyrannidae; genus Empidonax; species Empidonax traillii. Next base: position 300,581 of record NW_020956067.1, read on the forward strand.
TTTACCTCATTTACTTTCATGTCCTCAATTTTTATTTTATTCTGAAATTGTCCCAACAAATTGCACAGTACTGATCCCAGGAAAAATGACATCAAATTGTCCAGATAACTTTTCATTTTCTTTCTGGAGGTGCTACCAGTCCTGTTATCCAGGGAGACAATGCCCCTTGACAGTGTCATTTGGTGTTCTGGTTACTGAGCTGCATCACTCAGAATTGGGGAGGGACACAACCTCCTCTCGTTCCCTCCATCCCCTCCTGAACACAATACCTTACGCTTCCAGATAAGCAGGACCCGTCCTGCCTTCTGCTATTAAATTCAGTATTCCTGCCATTACAGAAAACCAGAGGAAATTACTCATTTAGATTTGGAACCACTCTTGAATTACCTTTAATCCTCACATCGTTCCTGTTTCAGAGGAGTTATGTTTTTCCCTTGTTTTCTTTTTGTTTATATAGCTAAGGAGCCATTTGTTATTTTAATTTTCTTTGCAACACTTCACTTCCAATAGGTCCACTGTATTTCTACGTGCTCTGACCTTCAAGTCAGTTTTCTTTGCTAATCTGTTTCTTTTTCCATTTCATCTAAGTGCTCTGATTACTTAAACTCCAGGTGATTACTTTGTTTTGTTATAAAAGGGACATGGGGTCCTGGGACAAGAGACATGTCCCCCACACTGGGATGTGTGCCCTGGCAAGGGGTTGAAGCTGTTTCCATCTTTCCTTTGCAGAGGTATTGGGAATGGGGTCACTCTCACTGCCTGGAGTGGGGATAGGAAAAATCTAGAGCTCCAAACTATCTCAGGGATTTTTGCCAGGATATATATAGGAAAATCTCTACTTTTCAGGATGGCTGTGGTAATCTGGGATGGCTGATCTCCCTGTGAGTAGCAGCCATTTTGAAGTCATTATTTATCTTGTTAGATCTGAAGCATTTAACAAGAAGTTGTTGATTTTTTTCCCCAACTTACTAGAAGATTTCTTTGATCTAAATTTTAAGCCCTCCCTAAGATGAAGTCCCTGAGTTATTTGGTCAGTTTATTTTCACTAGTTGTTTCCTGGTAGTTGGTTCAATAAATAGTAACAGGTCTATTTTTGTTTATTATTTGATTTAGTTTTAACTGAGCTGGTCCATGCCCACTCACTGCAAAATTCTTGTCTATGAATAGCTCTTGTGTGATGCATTCCCTGCTTACCAAAACCAGGTCTTAACTGCCACTCTGCATCTTGACTCAGTGGCTCTTTGATGAAGAAATCTGAGTCTCCTGATGCACAAGTATTTAGGCCATAATAATGCTGGTGGTGTTTGTTCTGCAACTGAGGCATGGGATGTGATATTTCTGTGAGAGCATTATGGAGAATTATAACCTTTCCTGAGGGCCATCAGAGATGCAGTAGAACCAATATTTCCTGTCCTTCCTCAGACTTAACTTCAGCTCAAGCAGATGCTGTCTCATCCATGCTGCCTTTTCTCTTTCCTTTGTGAACTACCACATCATGGCACTACAACATTAATCTGCCATGATAATCTCTATTTCCATGTTTCCTGAACAGTATGTACCTTCCAAGGACTTGTGAAACTCAAGCGATTAAATCAAGTCATTTTTAGCACAGGGTTTTCCTTAGATCTTTCTATTCCTTTAATCTGCACTAGTAAAGACTAAGTAGCCCTTTCACTAACTTTTCTTAGCCTTATCTTCTGCTTTAGGCTGACAGAGAATAGAGGCACATACTTTCATCTGTGAATCACACAGTGTTTCAGTTACACCCTTTCTTTTTCTTTTTTGCACTGAAGTTTACTGTGAGATCCCGATGAAAACAACATTAGCCATTCCCTCCCACCCCCTTCTCTCTTTAAAGCTTGGTTTCCAGATTGAAAAAAAAAAACAAAAAAACAAACCAACAAACCAGTAAAGTCTTCCCTTGGAAACCTGTTTGCCTTGTGTGAGGAACAGGTATTTCAGGGTCTTTATTGGGAATATCTGAGCTGAACAAATACTATTCTAATGTTCACCTCCCCTCTGTAGGAAAGGAGTGCTCCTAGCACGTTTACCACATACCATCCCTGCCTCAGGCATGCCAGAGACACCAGCCTCCTTGGTTTTCCCTTGTCCTTTATTGTGTACTCCACTATCCACCTCTTATTATGAGTCACTCATAAACCTAACCTAATCATGACAAATATGCGAAGAACTAATTTGCAGTTCATAAGATGAACTCAAGTGGATTGAATAATGAAGGCACTGATACCCCTAACTTGTTTTGATTTGTATGTGTTTAGACACATTTTGTAGTCAACAGGGAAGTATATGCAACTTGCTGAGCTCAAATATTTCCTGGTTATTACCTTCCCTTTTCTAATAATCAAATTCATTTGCAAGTAACCACAACCAAGCAATCCAATAAGAAAATATTTATACCATGTTGGCAGTTGAAGCAGTCATTTGTTTTCCAATCAGTGTTTGTTGTCAGGTAGATCCTCAGTAGTGTTTCTCATTTTCAGATCTACTTATTTATGCAATCTTTGTGATCTACCCATGTCACAGAGAGGAATCCATTACAATTTCTGCAAGTAAGCTAGATGCTACATTAGATAACCAAGTTTCCTGGAGTTATTAGCCATATATATTCCAGATAAATTGTTTTCCTTGTGTTGTGAAGTCAAAATAAACCTGCTAAAACAATAACACTATATATCAACATCCTAATTTTCCTATTAATTTTCCTTTGCCTGTAGCTTCTCCAGCGGAGGGGAGAGTGGATCGAATAGCTCAAGGAAGTAACATTTCTAACATCATAATACAAAACAGCATAGGCAATATTGTGAAAGCAAAGCTCATGTGTCATGAAGAAAGTAATGTTTTATTGAATCAAGAACTTGATGTCAATTGTGCTTTTCGATTGCAGAAGCCTGTTGTTTATTGCAGCAGCACATTTTGTGAAAGTTCCTTCCTGATTTACAGTAATTCATATTGATACACATCTAGTCTATGACACTGCTATCGCCAACAAGAATTTACAACAGCTTCAGCTCTGCTCTTCCAGGGTTGGTTTTCAAGGAATAGAGCCAAGTTCTATTCACCATAAGTAAATCTGGGAGGAAGTTTACTTACCATGAATATTAATTTATGTTTATCTACTATGAGTTAATTTGTTAAGCAGAATTTTGGGGGTTTGATCACAGGTCAGTTTACATGATGCCAAGCCTTCTGGCAACAGATGGAGTACACCTGTCCCAAAGGGGAAAAAAGATCTTTGTTCAGGTGTTAGCAGGTCTTGTTGAGAGAGCTTTAAACTAGACTTGAAGGGGGAAGGGGATAAAGCCAGGCTCACTACACCTAAGCTTGAGGGCAGAATGCCATTGTTTGAGGGAAGGTGTGCTAGAGAGATCTTTCAGACTGCAGTCTCAGTAGAGGTAAATAATGGAGATCCATGTGGCAGCAAGAACGCAAGAGTTATTGAGGTATTAGAAACAGCGGAAGTACTTGTGGTCACACAGGAATTAGAGCTCCTCCCCTCAAAAGGGCAGTGGACTCAATAGCCCAACTGATGTGCGTCTGCACCAATGCACACAGCATGGGCAACAAACAGGAGGAAAGGGAAGCCATTGTGCAGCTGGAAGACTCTGACGTAGCTGCCATCACAGAACCGTGGTGGGATGGCTCACACAGTTGGAATGCTGCAATGGATGGTTAGAAACCCTTCAGAAGGGATAGGCGAGGAAGGAGAGGCCAGGGGGTAGCTGTGTACGTTAGGGAGTGTTTTGATTGTTTAGAGTTTAATGGTGATGACAAGAGGGTTGAGTGTTTGTAGGTAAGATTCAGAGGGAAGACATGAATAAGGCAAATATCCTGCTTGACTAACCTGATTGCCTTTTCTGACAAGATGACCTGCTTAGTGGATGGGGGAAAGGCTGTGAATGTTGTTGGCCTGGACTCTAGTAAAGCCTTTGACACCATTTCCCATAGCATTCTCCTGGGGAAACTGGCTGCTCATGACTTGGACAGGTGCACTCGTTGCTGGATTAAAAATTGGCTGGATGGCCAAATCCAGAGAGTGGTGATGAATGGAGTTAAATCCAATTGTCAGCTGGTCACTAGTGGGGCTCCTCAAGGCTCAGCATTGAGGCCATTCCTGTTTAATATCTTTATCAATGATCTGGACAAGGGGATTGAATATATCCTCAGTGAGTTTGCAGATGACGCTATGCTGGGTGGGAGTGTTGATGTGCTGGAGGGTAGGAAGGTTCTGCAGAGGGATCTGGACAAGCTGGTGGAGACCAATTAATTGTTGACGTTCAGCAAGGTGAAGTGGCAGGTCCTGCACTTGGGTCGCAACAACTCCATGCAGTGCTACAGGCTGTGTGGGGTCAGAATGGCTGGAAAGCTGCCCAGCAGAAAAGAACTTGGGGGTGCTGATCAACAGCTGAGCCAGCAATGTGCAGAGGTGGCCAAGAAGACCAGTGGCATCCTGACCTGTATCAGAAATTGTGTGGCCAGCAGGACCGGGGTAGTGACTGTCCCACTGTGCTCCACACTGGTGAGGCTGCACCTCGAATCCTGTGTTTGGTTTTGAGCCCCTCACTTAAAAAAGACATTGAGGTGCTGGAGCATGGTTTTGAGCCCCTCACTTAAAAAAGACATTGAGGTGCTGGAGCATGTTCAGAGAAGGGCAAGAATGCTGGTGAAAGGTCTGGGGCACGTGAGGAGTGGCTGAGGGAACTAGGATTGTTTAGTCTGAAGAAAAGAAGGCTCAGGGGAGACTTTGTCACTCTCTACAACTACTTGAAAGGAGCTTGTAGCAAGGTGCAGGGTAATGTCTTGTCTCAGGTAACAAGAGATAGGACAAGAGGAAATGGCCTCAAGTTGTGCCAGGGGAGGTTTAGATTGGATATTAGGAGGAACTGCTTCACAGAAAGAGTTGTCAGGCATTGGAACAGGCTGCCCAGGAAAGTGGTGGAGTCACCATTCCTGGAAGCGTTCAAAAAAATGTGTAGATGTGGCACTTGAGGATATGCTGTAGTGGTGAACACAGTAGTGTTAGGTGATTGATTGTACTCGATAATCTTAGAGGTCTTTTCCAACCTTAACGATGCTATGACTTAATGCAGAACATTCAAAATGGTGCTGCATGGGTGAAAAGAATCAGCAGTCATATGCTCAATTTCAGAGATAAACCTGGTTCTTTTACAGCGAAACCTGAAAGCAATCTTTAGTAAACATGGCAAAATGGAGAGTGCGTAAGCCAGTAACAAGTGGTGCTTCTCTGTTCTCTCTAATTGTGCAATAAAGAGAAGATGTTCAGCTTCACCTTGAAGTCCTTCTCTGTGTTGCTCTTCCTACACAATGGATTGAACCTCTTCAACTTGCTACTTTCTTTTTATTCAGACTAATGTGAAGATACTAGTGGAAGTGATTGAAACTAAGGGGTGCAGCATCATCTTGACACTGAAGAGCATTCATGGAAGCTGAGTGCATGACTCCTCAGCAGGATGAGAGAAGAATACACAGCAGAATCATTTTTTTCTTTGATTGTAAGAAAAAAAGCCATGGCCAAGTGATTACATTGCTAGCATGCTTGTATTTTTCATGTTATAGCACATAAAGGTATTCTCTTGGTTTATATTTTGTTAATAAAAAGCCTGCACACTTGTTTGTGATCCCTGGAAAACGTTTGGGTTGTGAGATTATGATCTCAAAAGCACTCATATACATTCATGACAGGAGTAGTGACACCACTGGTGGAGGTGGTAGCCTCAACAACTCTCTTTTCTGGCACCAGCTCTTCCCTCCCTGAAAGTATAACCTTAGAGGTCAGTACTTGTCCTTGAAGAGGGCTGAGTGAGAGTGGGTGATGCTGCTACCCACTTGCACCAGCTGCCTGTGCTGCCTTTGCAGTGGGGTTGCTCTCCCCAAATGGTGTAGCTGGTGCTTTTCTAGCATTCACTATGGAGGGGTGTGGCAATGCTGCTGTGGAGCCTCCATCTCTAATGTACCTCCAGGCGTGGCGGGCTCTCCCTTTCCTCAGGCTGCTCCACAGAGTCACCACCTTGCTGGACTAGCTCAAAAATTCTGCACTCACACAACATAAACAGGTTTCAGTCCAACGCCTGCCATCCTTTACAAGCCAGCCCAAGTACAGCAGTCTGTTCGGCACCAGATAGCTCCAAGGCATGCCAGTCACAGAGCCTGTTGGGTTCAAGCCTTCTTCATAAGCGGGTGAAACAGCTGCAGTCCCCAGTAGCTGGTGACTGCTGTGCTGGGATGCCTCTCTTCCCACCAGCCCATGTGCAGAGCACAGCCCCTCCTCAGCCACCCCTTCACAACCGGCTTTTCAAAGGGCTCTGTGAAGCTGGTGTTGCTGGCTGCCCTCACCCAGCAGGCACACCAGCCTAGTGAGACCTTTCCTTGCAACTTCCATGCATGGTATGTTAGATAAGCCTCAAAGAGATTGCACCTGCTTCAGTAAGTAGCTCAAAAGTGTAGCATAACACAGCAGTGAAGAAACCCCCTTATTCCAATAGATTAGATGTTAGGCATAATGTGAGACGCTTTCCTCTTTCATCTACACCCAGATTTTGTCACTGAAGTCAATAGAAGCTGCACCTTTAGGAGTAAGAAAAATAATTTGACCCAGTTAGGTGTCACAAAACAGACTTCAGTGGATTGCACAGACTGAAGAGAGAGCAGAATGTTGCCCATTGTATTTACTATCATGTTTGTTTTGGGAGCTAAATTATTCCTCCTAATTCTGCTAGCAGTGTAATATGCTGTCTCAGTAATGGAAAGCATATGAAAGCAAGCAGATGGTGAAAGCAGAAAAAAATCCCAGCATGTCCTGATAATGTAGTAAGCAAGTTCATTTTTTTGGCATTAGGCTTTCATAACCAAGGCATGGTGATAACAAGTACAGACACATTTTTAGAGCACAGTTCATCAAAAAATACAGCCAGTTTCATTGCAGGGCAATGGAAGATTACTTTTTGAGACTACTCTATAGATAAAACCCAGATGTGAATGCTGTTGAATTAGACCCATCATTTATTACTGCTAGAAGATGAGTGACAGAACAGATACTGGTCAGAGTGATTCCATCACATGTCCTGTGTTCTCTCATATCATTGCAAGTGTAGAGTCTTTCACCCGTTAATTTGCAAATATGCAGCCATCCTGCATTACAGAAATACCACAGACCCTCCAATATAGATTGTTATCACAGAGGGCAGTATTGGAAATTCAAAATATTTTATTTTTCTTTTAAAGTATGCAGCCTCCAGGTTGAAATTTTGAAGTCCAAGGTTGTTGCTTCTTGGATATTTGTGTATATATGCAGTATATGAAGCTCCCATTCTGACCCCTCCAGCCCTTTACTTCTTCTACCCACATGCCCCATTCTTCCAGAACAGAAGGCAGAACAGCCTCAGTGGGAAAAACTCCCATTTGTTTAGCAAGTCTGAGAAAACTGAGACAACCTTCACTCACTGGCTGAGCAAAAAGGCCCTGAAATGTGGTTGCTGGGGAGGACACTATCCAGCCTGATGACCTCCAAATTACATTTATAAGTCTCTCAGGACAAAACATGGGCAGAAACAATGCCAGATTTACCACTTATCATTTTAAGATTCTTCAAAGAAGGGATAAAATAATCTTTGTTATAATCAGCGAAGACACATCTTCATGTAGCTGCAACATGGACTGACCTTCAGCTTCCAGGCATTTTGGTTTCAGATAGAGCAAGGGAGGAGAAGACGTGAAAGGCACTGCTGCAATCCTGAGATTAAGTGTCTGTGTACAATCAAGGGAATAAACCCAGACATGAGCACACCAATCTCTTCTGCTGGGAAAAGGGGGTAAGGAGACACAACTCCACTTCTCACTGAAGTATCTAATTGGTTACAATGTTATTTGTTGTTTGTTTGTTTGTTTGTTTTCACTATGCACTAATGCAACATACTAATGGGTTTGTTTTTAAGAAATATTCCACCTGCATCTGGATCATTCCTACCTTGAAGAAAGGCAGGCAAAAGAAGGGGCTTGATTTTTTTGATCCCTCTGAGGACTTTGTGATTGCTGCTTCTGGAGGAAAGTTTGCTCCCTTTATAATTTTAGTAATAGCTTGCTGATTTAACATCCCAGGAGTTAATGTTTTTTCTTCTGGATTGCTTTTAATATCTTTGGGGGGTGGCACTGACATCATTCAGATTTCTTTGCTGTTCCTATGTCCCCTTCACTTCACTACTTGGGCCAGGGCATGGAATGGGGAAGAAAAGGAATCGACATTCTTGTCCCCAGATCCCAGCTGTTTTTCTGCTCCTTTGCCTCGACACCATTTTTCCTGGTGCCACCTTCCCTTTCCAGGTCTTGGGGGTATGGTGGAGCAGACAGGTGACCTTTGCTGCCAGGCCCAAATGACTCTGGCAGCCTGAGCTGGGATGATGTCTGAGCATTTCTGCTGTCAGAGCCCTGGTCAGGGACTGACCTGGAGACGTGTCCCAAAACACCAAACTCAGACCCACTAGCCAGGGCAGCAGCTGAGCAACTGGCTGACATGGCTGGTAGGTCACTGCAGAGTCATGTCAGAGTATCACTTTCCTCTGCTGTGCTGCCTTTCTGTTATCTGTAAACCCCCTATAGAGCAAGAGCCTGAGGTCCCCTCTGCAGAGAATTGAGTCCTCAATCCCAAATTGTTTAAGCTGAGCTCAGCAAGCCTGTTTTTCAAAGCCAAGCCTGCTCTCCATGAGTAAATTTCCCTTTCGATTTTTCCTTGACAATCCCATAGCAAATGGCTTTAAATGCAGTGTCTGTGTGTAACTGCTCTTTTTGTTGCGTTTCCTGTAATGAGCCATAACATATGTGTGTGTCTGTACACACCTCGGAACAATGCTATGCAAGCATTAGGAGATTTTTCTAACAACTAGTGAATGTGCTGCTTTTCACAGCTCACCCAAACACTCCTGCTTGATAAGCCTGCCTGCAGAGGGACGTTTGCTGTATTTCTAGGATCAGAGGAAAAGTGGGAAAAAAAAAAGGTGGGAGGCATATCTGAATATTTTAAACTGCTAATTGTGACGGAAAGCACTCACACAGAGGACACTTCTTGGATGGGAAAGCCTGAGGGGGTGTGTTTGTGGAGCTGTAACACTGTCTAGAGAAGGAAGTTTAACAAGAAGTGCAGAGACTTGAACTCTTTGCTACTTCCTATCTCTGTGCATCCTTGAGTGATTTGTTCCATTTTTCCCTCTGACAAGCACAATGTCAGTGTATCGGTAGCCATCTTCAGACATTTTAATTTACAGTGAGTGAATTAAAACCATAGCAGCACTCTGTGAACCTCACATATGTATAACAGTGCAGGAAAAATATTTGTCCCAGTGATGTTCCATCTTCATTAACAGAGTGAAGTGCAGTAAGCAGTCAGTCAAGAGACATTACTGACCACAGCATGAGCAGCATCTCCAGAGCTGGTCGGGTGGGATGTTCTCCCTGAGCCTGACTGCTCCTGAGTCCCTGACTCCTGAACTACCCTAGCTAGAAATGTTCTAGCCCTGAGGCTCAGAAAACATCTTTCTGAAGATGAAGATTTTTGCTTCATTTCTGATTTTTACCTGATGCCACCCAGTCTGCACTAGCTAACAGGTATCTTTCAGATGGATCTTTAGGCCAAGTCCTTCATATTTCAGTACAGAGCTATGTCATTCAACACATGGCATTTTCCAGAAATAGATATTTTCTGGGAAATATAGCGGATGTTTTTGCCTACTGGTGGTTCTTCCACCTTTGGTTACCCTTGCAAGCAAAAGATCTTGCTGTAGTCCATCTTGCGGTGAGGATGAGTTCCTGGGACAATGGTGTTCCTGCAGGAGGAACAAGGTGGGAAGCAACACCCGAGGGCAGAGGATACATGGCTGGAAACCATGGTTGCTGGGCAAAATATCATGTGCATCTTTTTTGAAATACTATCTAAGTCCAATTATAGCTTCAGCAGGCACACACCAATCCTCCTGACTTACACCAAATCCCCAACTGTGCCCAGTGCTAACATCAACTCCACAGCCCTGCCCCGCTCTCACCTGGAAGATGTTACTCTGTGCAGAGATTTTTGTCAGCATCAAAGTCAAGAAATTCCTAATTATATTTCCCACAACCATAAACCTGGGTATTCTGAACAAATACTGTAAAAACTATGAAGTTAGTTGTGTGTTTCTCAGTAGGTGCCTGAGGGACCCCCATAGTACCACAGGCTCGGAGATGCTGCCTGCAACCTCCACCACACCTGCCCCCGCAAAACCCGAGCACAGCTGAAAGAGGGCTTTGGGGGTACAACTTTTTGACAGCTGATGCCAAGCACCAGATATTCTAGGGTAGTTGTGGAGTTTCTGATGACCTGAGGCTGTAATCCTGGTATTGGAGAAGGTGGCAACCCACGCTGTATGTCAGAGCCAGAGAGCAGCAGGTGTCTGATGAACCCTGAAGCAACACATACTAACCAGCATCCTTGCACAATGCTGTATCTTCTGCTCTATTTGCTGCTCTTAAGTGGCCTTCATAATTTTGTTCTCAGAGAGTCTGCAGCAGAGTCTGTGCCTCCCAAGTCTGAGGGTCATAACCTCATTTTCCAGTAGTGACAGAATAAGATACAGAACCAGAATTTCATGGGTAAATTAGTGCCAGGGCCTGCTGGCTGGAGTCCACAGGCTGTGACCTCCTATCTACAGCAGCATTTGTATTTTCCTCTGTTATTTCAAATGTTTTATAGTAGTGTTATCTAGTCTAGTCTAAACAATGATCCCACTTGCTCTTGAGAGCTGTACTCTGTGAGGGAAAACACTGAAAAATTTTATTATCCCCAGTGTTGGTTCCCAGACACAGAGGGGTGGATACTCCACAGTCAGGACTCTTTCCATCCCTTTGCCACTCCAGCCTGTGCTCTCTGCCTGCAGTCATATAGAACAAGAGCCACCATCAGCTTCACAGTCCCTTCCCACCCATGCTGGGGCTGTGCTCCTTCCCCAGCACAGGGCCACAGCTGTCTCTGTAGTGATGAGGAGATGTATGGCCTCAGTGGCATCAGTCCACATACGTATTAATGGCAGAGGAGAGGAAAAACTGTGTCTTGCATTCCAAGTTGACCCACCATAGAGAAAGATCTGAGCTGTGATGTTCCTGCCTCTGGATATGCTGTCTCTTAAAGCAGGCAGCAGTTCAGATCTCTAGCTCCATTTCAGTTCTGTCCACTTATGAAAACCCCGGTGAAAGAACTATCTGTGTCTGCTTTGGCATGTCAGGAGTAATCACTTGACTCATTGCCTTAAAAGCAATAAATCTCTCTTTATCTTGATGGTAACTTAGTAAAGAAAACCAGTGGTCACCTCAGTTATCTGAAAAAGGCTAAATGACAACTTGCTCCATGCTCTATACAAATCAGGCAGGTAACTTCAAAGCCCATATTTGTTCCAAGTGGCTGTTTTAACCACCAGAGTGGTTAAAACAGGCCAGCATACAGTGCTTTGTCATTCTGGAACATCCTAGCCATCCTGCTGCTGGCCAAACAAGGACCCATGGGTATTTCTTGAGTTTCCTTTGTGACTAGACACAGCACCATGTAATAGTTTAGGAACAAACAGCAACTGTTTTAGTCACGCCTTAAAATTTTGTAAATGTCCCGCCGAACTATCTCAAAGCATTTCAGAAGCCTGGTCCTTCTCTTTAGTCAGGTATTCATTGCAGGGGTAAGACCCTTTCCTAAGGATTTGTTTGTGTTTTCGATTTTCCACATGCAATTTGGGAAGAAGGCTATTCAACCACCCTTGTAAAGGGATTTGGGAACTCTGCAAGAAGAGTGCTCTTTAGGTGTCAGATATCAGTAGCAGCCTGTCTTATTGAATTCAGCTGGGGAACAGCTGGCTCCATTGTTGCAGCACTCGTTGAGGACTCAACTCCCAGATGAATTAAGACTCCATGTGTGACTTTTTTGCATCTTTCTGCCTCACCTGTAAAATGGAGACAATAATGTTTCACTGTTTGCATGAATGTTGAGAGGTTGTACATTTATGATACTGAGAACATCTCTGTGCAAATACCAGCAACAGATAATTCTGCAATAGCTTCCAGACATCCAGGTATCACTGAGCATCACTCAGTGTAGTGTCCAAGTTTGGGCTTGAATGTTGATTGCATGGCTAATTCCTACTTAATTTATAATAACCTGAACCTCAACAAGAATTCCAACCACTGACTTACGAGAAACCTGAATCTGGATTCAGCTACCCATTTTGTTCCTTGGGTCTATATCTTGAAAGTACTCTGTTGTCTGCTTCAGTCTACTCTGAAGCTGGAGATTTATGTCTGCAGGAGGCAGGGAAACATATTATGTTGCCAAACTACTTCCAGTCTTTTCCAGGATTCCAAGTCAGGGAATGGTGGGATGGTCTTGTGATTTCCATCCTGCAATTTAAGCCAGAGGGGCTACCCTTGCAGCATAAACACTGAAGCAAGAAAAGCAAAAAATTGACAGAAAAAGTCTGTTTCGTAATAGACTGCATTATTATGACTTACATTTTTTAACAAGATGCACATAAAGCTAGTTTACAGGATACCTTGATCACTCTCTTTGATTCATCCCAATAAAATGCTTTACAGCATCTCATTTCCCAGTTTGTACATACATCCGGGGTTGCCCCATTCCAGGTGCAGAATCTGGCACTTTCCCTTGTTGAATTTCATGTGGTTGGTGATCGACCAGTCCCGTCATGTGCTTAATGTGTTGAGGTCTCTCTGCAGGGCCTCCCTGCCTTAGAGGGAGTCAACAGCTCCTCCCAGTTTTGTGCAGTCTTGGAAGTAGCAGAGCATCTTCATAAGTGTTTTCTGGTAGTTTTACATTATTCTCAATTCTGCCTTTGAATACTCAGTCTTTTTTCCACTGACCATAAAGCATATGCTGTCTTGGATCCTAGTTGTATGAGACTAACAGATAACCTTATTTTTTACATTCAGTCTTTCAGCGTTTCTGCCACTGAAGATCCTCTTCTAGAGCTTCAAGTTGAAAAATCTTTGTGGCAGATTTGGCATTGCCTGTAATAATTTATGAATGTGATGTGTTGACATGTTTATTGTGTGCATACATTGAGCTACTTCAATAGATGGATTGTCAAGATGTGTACCCAGGGGAGTGAAGATGGATCCAGGCATACATTTTTGAGGAAACACTTGGGAAACAAAGCAAGCTGTGATGTTTTGGCTGAGCCCCTGCTAGGCTCACTGGAGAGATTTCCCTGGGAGGAATGTGGGCGCCTGCAAAACAAGACATGAAAGACCCCAGAGAATTTACAGAGGACCATCGAAACAGAAGTTTTTGAGAACAAGACTCCAAAAGGGGTTGAAAGTGCTCAGATTTGTAGATGTCTAATTTAGTAGATGTTGGCAAGACCACAAGAAAAAGTTCATGTGAAATATTTTTTAACTGACATGCTTTGTTTCGTTGGTTAAGTAGCTCACCTGTATTAAAAACATTTGGGTCATGCAGGAAGGCTGAAGGTGTCTCTTCTCGTATATGTATGTGAGCTTGGAAAATGCATGGTTTACATAGGCTGGAGCTTGCCTTTAGTATGTGAGAATCAAATTATCCCATGCACGGAAAGGTAAAAGCTCAAGGCCCACCAAAAGCAGAAGGTAAGCCAGAAAGACCACTGCCAGCCAGAGACATAGCAGTAACCAGAACAACAACATCATCTTTCTCATAAGTCTTTACATGTAATTCTGCTAATGACTTTTATTAAACATTTAAGCCTTAGCATTCAAGTGATTCATATTGTTACAAAAAAGTCCCATTAACACAAAGTACAAGCCAAAACAAAGTTAATGAGCCCTAATACTTACAGGATAATTCAAAGTTTAAGGGTGGTATTAACAAAAATAAAACAAAAAAGGAAGAGTGCAAAATCCAGTTTCATTTTCCACCAGAGAACATGAGTTTTATCCTTTGTTTCACAATATTAAATCTACTGCTCAAGTGACTCTTACACTGTTATTAAAGTAGTGCAAGAACACATATATGTGCATAATTAAGTACCCCTATGTGACCATAAAAGGTCTGTCTGGCTGTCCAGGGGGAAGGCAAGTGGAACTTGATTCATCAGCATGAAAGAGGGAATGTCATTACTGAAATTTCCCTGTATTTCACTACTTTGATGGAGCTCAGCCTTATGTGGTAGACTGGTTGGGTGTACAGCACTGGCAACAGGAGTGTTTTGGTGCAAAGTCTGGGCTGTATGCCCTGTGCATCGGAGAGGCAACAGTTGAGTTGACCTGCAACTGCATACGTGAGTATTTGTCCTATGGAAATCATAAGCATACCTCAAATCAGACAAGCAAAAAACCTGAGGCACTAGGCATATTAGATATACCTGAAAAGTTAGGGGAAATTTTTTTTTTTTAATTATTTGTCTTCTGGTTTTGCAGTGTCAGATATGACTAGCAAATGGGTAAGTGGAAAAAAGTCACTGACATCTTCCTGCCCTTGAAAATGTGATCTAGCTTAAAGCACTGGCATCTCAATCTTTGTGTTCAAATGAAGAGACCAAACAAATTCAAGAAACAAAATGGGTAAACAGCACAGCTATAAAATGACATTTTGGAAGTGATGAGTGAGGAGATGTATGGTGACCAGTTTCCTATCAGTTATGCTCAATTTCACGTGGCCCCCATTAACCACAATACCTGACCTGGTAGCTCCCCACATGTCCCAGTCACGATAAAATCTTTGGAAATGAAAAAAGGAAATGGGTATCAACAAAACATGATGGAGCTGTGGAGCAGGGCACACATGGCCCCCTGCGCAACACCTAACTCCAGTCCTTGGTAAATAATCACACGGTGCTGCTGTTTAAGAGACAAGAGGGTTTGATAGCAGTACCTAGAGCTACTCCATTGATGCAGGCAAGATCCTTTTGATCTTCCTCGCCTGTGGAACTGAAGCCATCCCTGTGGCAAAGGGCCTCTCATCTGTTTGACCCTGGAGCAAGCACCACGTTTTGCCAGAAGCAAAGAGGAGGCGGCAGGGACATTTTCTCTTGAGGAAGAAGAGTCACCTGTGCCCTGGGGCTGCTCTGGGGGCTGCAAACTCAGGCCAAGAGACAAATAACCCAGGAGCTGCTGGCTGGAGGGCCTTGATTTACAGACTCCCCAGGAAAATGAGGCTTAATGAAAAACTCAAAGGAAAATTGGATAAAATGGACTGACGTGGACATCAGAAAACTTCTACAGCATAAATCATAAATTCTTCCCTGTTTGGAGAGAGGTAAGAATTTCATCTCCATTAATTTAATCTGGCAGATAGAGATAACAAAGCGGTCCGCTACATGGGAGAATTAACATTGCTTGGATTGATTCAGAGAGACAAGATGCACTTGCAGGCATAGGAAAAAACGCATCTCTGATAAAATTTCCACTATTAATATTTTTCCCTTGCAAATGTGGGTCTTCTAAAATACTCTCTTCTTTAGAAAGGATCTAAATGAGGAGGAGGTGGGAAGTAGAGCTACAAAGCATGTAAGAAAGCCTCAAATACATGAGTGGGAGGAAGGAGGAAGAAATGAAAGAATAATGAAGCTTGCATCACTGGGAGCAAACAACAGAAGAAGGGAAATGCACGTACTTGTGGCTAAATTTTGCAGGAACTTAGGCTAAGGTTTAAAACGGCTGTGGTTAGCATAGATACAGGCACAGAGTAATTCAAATGACTTGATCAAAGGACAAAGAAATGTTACTACTGATTTCATTAGGAAAATTACCTAGCTTAGAGTTAATGGGTAAGCACTGGAAAAAATGTCTTTGTAATGTTGATATGAAGTAGCCCTGCAAAGGGTAATCAATACCTGTAGTATCTACAATCATGAGACTTAGGAATTGCTTCAATGGAGACACGATTTTGCCCTGTATGGAAACTGCTAATGGTGTCTGGGATTTCTTTAGGTGGTGATGTTGCAAACAGAAACTCTTTTTCTTTCTTTTTTTTTTTTTTCATTAATAAAAATCTTGTTATTAACATGGTGCCTGGGGTCCCCAGCTCTAGCTGCATTGATAGCTGAGCCCAAATGCTCAGCTACTCTTGGGGTGCTGTCACTAAAACTAAATCAGGTGTTTATACTTTGAAAGCATCTCCAGTGGCCATCACTCCAGTAGCTACACATTTGAACCAGGAAACAAGCCTGCAAAAGGATCCTAGGGTTGGGTTTATTTCACAGCTTCTGATTTTCTGTCAATGCTTTGCTGGAAGGGCATTCAGCAGGCAGGGCTGCTCTCCTGCCACAGTCTCTGTCATACTGCAGAGCAGTCAGTAGAAAACTTTTAACTGAACCGAATGAGGGACCTGTGTGTCTTACACAGGAATCCTGTGGGATGGGAATGCCTCTGTCTCCATGCCACCAAAACCACCTACAAAATGAAAACTGTAACTTTGCTCAGGAAACCCCAGGGTTTTATTTTCACTTTGGAATGAACTGAGCCCGTCCATCCATTGAAGAGGCGAGCATCAGGGAATCAACAGGAGGTTTTGCCATCTGCACAGACAAGCAGTGCTCAGGGATGTAACTAGGACTAAGGTGGGGGCAGGGAGAAGTTTCATGCCAGCATTTTTTACAAATGAAAAGATTGAGCTGCTACTCCAACCTATGCTGGCTTTTCAAAATCCACTTGGAGACAGCAAGAAAAAAGGGCAGAGGAACAATGTTTCCATTGTTTCCCAGTAAAGCTGTATTTTATAGAAAATCCCATTCCTTTTCTTTTTTCAAATTTCATCATCAAAATTCGGAGTTGCTAATTTTTGTGCATTGTTGACCTCTGAAGGTTGCAATATGGCGGTGCAAAATCTGGGTCTTCTTGTGTCATACCCACAGCAAAGCATGTTGATCTAGGGTTGGCAGCTCTGTACAGTAGAGTAACGGAGTTAATGTAGGCAGGAAAAAGGTTTGGCAGGATACAGCTCTCATTCTGCCCTATGCCCATGCTCGCTGTCCAGGAAAGAATGTACCCCTTTGGGAAAAAAAAACCAATTCATCCCATCCCAAACCAGTCCTTCGCACATTATGACAAAATAAATCTAAAGGGATAGGCTTTTCCTATAATCACTACAGCAATCTACGGGGTTGGTTGGAGGAAGCTAAACTTACAATTAATAATTAAATGTCCTTTAAAGGTTTGACAGTCTCCAGGTGTGTGGCACTGCCAATGCCACTAGCTCCCTCCAAGACCATGCCAACCTTTGCTCTCACAGACAGGCCCTAGTTCAGCCCAAAGCTCCCCCTCACCTCCTTTCACAGGAGCAAGGTAGGAGAGGCAGCTGGAGGAAACGGGGATGAGGGCTGCAAAGAGTCAAAGGTTTAAAGAGGAGGATGCAGGTGCATCCTTGGCAGTGCAGGCTCTTCTGGCATGGGGATCTTCTTCAGGCACTGACCTCTTCTCTGGGGTGACCAGTGACAGCACCCGGGGGAATGACCTGAAATTATCTCAGGGGAGGTTTAGGTTGGATATTAGAAAAATGTTCTTCACCCACAGGGTGGTTTGGAACAGGCTCCCCAGGGAAGTGGTTACAGCAGTAAGCCTGACAGAGTTCAAGGACATTTGGATATTATTCTCAGGCACATGGTGTGACTCCTAGGGATGGTCCTGGGCAGGCCTAAGAGTTGGACTTGGTGATCCTTGTGGATCCCTTCTAACTCAGCATATTCTGTAATTCTGTGATTCTGACTTTTCTCTGCTTTCAGCTGGAAAGAATATGGTACAAGGAGTTGCCAGGCCTCAGCTGTGGCTCCCAGTGGGTAAGACGGTACCAAAAATAACAGGTTTAGTTCTGTGTGTCCCGGTTTTCAACACGTAGGAGCCCGGCTCCGGTGGCATGAGGCCGCTCGCAGTCGCGGTGCGATGGCCAAGGAAGGCAGCTGAGGCAAGCGGGCACTTGCTGGGGGTCGTCTCCCTCCGGGTGGCGGGTGGCCGAGCCAGGCGGGCCAGGCCGCAGTGGGACAGCGGGCCAGAGAGGGTTCCCCTGCGGGGAAAGGGACAGAACGCGTGGGACCGGCACCCGCCGCCTTCCCTCCGCCCGGGCATGCTGCATCCCCGCGCACCCCCAGGAAAGCACCCCTGCGGGAACAGCATCCCCCAAACCGTCCTCACCGGCTCCCTGCTCCCGAAGTTTCCCTCGGGGAAGCCCGGCACGGGTCCCCTCCGCCAGCCGCGGGGGGCGGCCCGGCAGGGCGGGGCGGCGGGCGGCGCTAGGGCCCGGCGGGGCGCGGCGCCGCCGCCGGGGGCGGGGTGGGGGCGGCAGCGGCGGCGCGGGCTGCGGCTGCCTCCGGTGCCTCCCGCCGCGGGGCGCGGAGCGGGCCGGCCCGGCCGCGGGGAGCGCCCACCACCCCGCGGCGGCGGGAGCGCCGGGACGCGCGCACAGGTAACGCGGGGGCGCTTCGCGGGGTCATCGGGAGCGGGCGCGGTGCTCGCCCGCCCGGCCCCGTCCCTCCCGGGGCAGGGAACGCCGGCCAAACTTTTGGGGCCGCTGGCCCGGCCGCCGCCCCGCGGCGCTGTGGGGGCTGCCCCGCGCTGCCGGTGCTGTCCCGCCGCCGAGCAGCCCCGCCGCGCTGGGCACGCAGAGGCGGCAACCCGGCGGCGGGGAAGGGAAGGGAAGGGGAGGGCAAGGAAAGGCACCCGGGGCGAGCCGAGGCCACTGCGGGGCGGCCGCCGGGTGGCATCCCGGGCGGGCTGTGTCCCGACAGCGCGGCCCGCGGGTCCGGCCCCGGCTCGGCGGGCGGTGCTGGGGCAGCGGCGCGGCCGGCGGCCCCCCCACCGCTCCCTTTTGTTCCTGCGTGCCGCCCGCCTTGGATCCCCGCCCGGGAAGAAGCCGCTCGGTACTTCCCGGGCTCCGTCTATGCCTGCACACCCGCCTGAAGGGCATCCTCCTGCAGTGATGCTGGTCTGTCAGAGCTGCCTGGAAAGGGATTTTCCCCTTCCCTCAACACCTCCCCGTTGCTTGCTGGTCTTCAGTGCTGGCTCTTCACTTATCTGGACTTACCGTATGTTAATTCCTTCACAATGTATGCGGGTGTCCCTGAACCCTGAAAAAGGATTTCCTTATTGACTTGCCGACTGTGCTGCGGCCAGGTATTATTTACATCATCAAAGATACGGCTGTGTAAGTGGGCTCGCAGGGCAACAGCCCGGCTCCTCTTAGAGCCCAGTTTGCCGAAACTTTAATTGCAGCAGGCGGTGTTGTGCCGTGGATCCTTTTACGTCAGGGCGGACCGATACTCCGGTGGGATAACGGCCTCGCCGAGGCAGTCGCTTGTCACGCACGGAGTAATCCTGCTGTTTCATGGAGGGAATCGGAAACAAAAATGAGCAAACAATGAAAATGAGTTTATGCGTGGTTTTTATTTGTTTGGTTGGTTTTTTGTTTGTTTGTTTTTTTTAAATCTGACGTGGTAACGTCTGTTATGGGCAGAGTAAATCGGGCAGTAAACCCCCAGTTTTCTCCTGCACAGCCCACGTATCAGCCGGTAAACAGCATAAACTGTGATCACTTTGCAGCCGAAAATATAAGGCCTTGCAGCCCTGGCTGTCGGAGCGTTACGTGTCGTTAAAGTAGCTCTCTTGGAGGAGAGGGACTGTCCCAGGAGCTGCAAAATCTATAAACACTTTTCTGATTGGTTTAAAAATTTAGACACAGGAAGCGGATGGTATTAATAACAGACAAGTGGAGACACTGTTGTCATGGAAACTGAGAAGACTACCCCCCCCCATGTATTTAAAAAAAAAATAGGCAAAAGAAAAAAAGTCTGCATATCATCAGAAATGCCTACAGACTGCTTTGACTGCTGTTGCCTTTCCCACAGCATCTGTTGAAACCTGAGAACATGCCTGTCAAATCAAGGTCATTTTACAATAAAACCCCGTGCTGCCGCCTCCCTCTCTCCTCTCTGGACATTGTCCCGCACTTTCCACCCAAGGAGTTGGGGAGATGCAGCCACCTGCCCCCTGGGCTGCCCTGTGGTGGGTGTCGTGCCTGAGCCCATCCTGCTGCTGGGGAATCCGAGGAAAGGCTTAAAGCAGCAGGACCATTTACTTTTAAAAGCCAGAAGTAATGAGGGATGACAGTTTTTTAGTCAAATGGTTAGGCCATGTTTCTTTCTGTGGGAGTCTATGGACCTGGCAGAGAAAGCTGGGATTGATCTCCCACACTTGAATATTCAGGCCATTTCACAAATCTGCCTCACCTATAAAGAAAAAAAAAATTGGCAAATGACTCTGGAAAGCCCTGTGCAATTACTTATAACAACAACAACAAAAATCACAGTTCAGATATAGCATGCTATTTGAGGACAAAAGCAGAGATATAAGAATAAAATATACTTCATTGCTGCTGAATGCAGCATGAGAAAATCAGACTGTTATTGAGGTAATTTGAAGTTTTACTTTGCTGGGCTAATGAAAGTTTATCACGTATGACAGGAGAGAGCTATTTTGCTTTTGGAGCAGAGGAGAAGTATTTCACAGCAAACTCAAAGGTGTTAATGTTTTTGCTTATCATCCCTTTATTTCAGATGTTTGTGATGGAGATATGTCTTTGAGTATTCACTGTGTTTTCTCCAAAACATTTGCTCTTCTCCTTTCCTTTGGTCTTCATTTTGCAGTGACCAAGCTGAGAAATACCACTTGAGTGTTTTGCCCACTGCATAAATCATCACTTGGAAATCTTAAATGACTGGTTTGACCTCTGTTGCCTCTTTGCTTGCATGTTTCACTTTTTGCATTATTATTTCTTAAGAAAAGCAGGTGAGCACGTCTTACAGACCAGGAGATAAATCCTGCTGGGTGCTGAGGTGAAGGTGCCCAGTGCCCTCTCCACCCAAAGTGAAACTTTTCACTTTGCTATCTGAAAAACCCAAGGCCTGTCTTTAAAACTTGGCTGCGGGCAGAGCAAGGTGAAGGTATGGTAGAGCCAAGGGGGAGCAGTGCCTACTTCTGCTTGAGGAGTCCGCACTGGCATCTGGGCTTGCACTGGGGTACAGGAGGTGGGACCCCCTTCTCTTTATTGGGGAGAGGCTTAAGGATTCGGGCAGTTATTTAATCCAGCTTACATCAGATTAGCCAGATGCAGCTTTTAATTCCTGAGGAGTTCAAATGGAGAAAGTTTGGCTTGGTAGCGAAAGTGTGCTTGCTTCTAGAAGTGAATTTCCTGTTGTTGGGAGCACCCTTATCGGCAGGAAGGTTTGCTGGCAGGAAGCGTGTCGGTTACTTGTTTTTACACATTGAAGGAAATGATCTGGATTAGGTACCTTCTAGATTTACCCTTCATCAGCCTCTGTGTCTATGCTACTTTATTTACCTCTAATGATTTTAGTTTGTAAAAGTTTTATGATGTTCAACATTCCAAGGGAAATGCAAGAAATTAAATACTTGTGTTGTCCTACCAGTTTTTGCTGTTATAAAAAAAACCCACCCCACCAGCCTCTCTGGGCTACATTTTCAAAATTTGCAATTTATACCTTTTGTGCCTCATTACTGATACTCAGATAGGCTTTTCTTTTTCCTCCCCCTTCAGAATGAAAGATCAAAAAATGCACCAGTTATTTTACTAATAGGAGCAGTCCTTACACTTCTGAACTGCCTTTCATCATGAATCATAAATCACTTTATAGAAATTAATGTTCTAATATCCACAGAAGTTGTATAAGCATAGGAAGCTGAAACTTAGCATTTTACATGGACTGCACAAAGTTGCAAGGCAAATTAGGAGCAGAGCTTGGAGTCAAATTAATTGCCCCTTAATTAGCAATTGCTAATGGATTAAAACTTTGAAAATGTGTTTGCCTTTCCTGAGTGCACTCATGCTAATGCACGAGTGTAGTGCATACGTGTTTGGGATATGGGGTCCGGGGTGAGAATATAAGCAGTGGTTCCAGAAAATGCCAGTCATTTACTGGTCCCTGCCCAGTGTGGCATGGCTGGGATGCCAGGTTGGAGGCTTGTAAGATTAGACGTGGCTTTGGATGAAGGTCAAGACCAAAGGTGAGCACTGAGGTTTAGGTCTGTGTGTTCTAGTAAGCAGGGAGGTTCAGGGAAATAAACATTTCTCTGATGTCAGCTCAGAACAGAGTTTTTATGGTGTTAAGCTGAACTTTTGCAGAGGATTTTGAGGGGGAAACGTGGGAAAGTTATATAAACTTGTAAGAAGCTGTCTGCATGCTAAATAGCTTCAAGTAGTGATTTTTGGTGTAGGAGATGTCTTGGTGATCAGAGCTGTTCCTGGCAGAAGCTGCCAGGGCTCTCCAGTAGCCTGAGCTGGGCTGTAGTGGGACTATCCTGGCTGATGCTAGAATTTGCCAGTTCGTGACTTCAAATGTAACACAATGTAGCACGACTGTGGCCACAATTTTGACATATTTGTAGTGAAACCGCATTTGGCTTTGTACCTGCTTTTATGACCAAGCCAAAGTAAAACTGTAACAAAATTAAGAAAAAAAAAAAAAAAAAAAAA
>NW_020956068.1:0-87366 GCF_003031625.1 Empidonax traillii
TTCCACTGCTTGTAGATATTTCAGTTTGAATCAAAAAGATTTTCATGTGAAACAAAAAAGAGGATGTGCAAAGCTTATTTTGGGAAGTGATGCAGTACAAGGCAGAGCTAGAAATACAAAATAGGTTTGTAATAATCACTCTGTGGAGACTTAGGTGGAATCTGTATCTCACTGCATCAGAGCCAGTGACCAGGAGGACCACCTCAGATAAAATAAGAACTTGTAAGAAAAGCATGCACTGGAGAAGATGTGATGTTGTGCAGGTTTTGGCTGGGGTAGAGTCGATTTTTTCCACAGTGGCTGGTATGGGGATAAGTTTTGGATTTGTGCTGAATACAATAATATAGAGATGTTTTTGGTATTGCTGAGCAGGGCTTACACAGAACCAAGGCCTTTTCTTCTCTTCATACTTCCATGCTGGCAAGGGGGCTGGGGAGGAGCTGGGATAGATGGCCCCAGCTGACCATATTCCAGACCATATGACATCATGCTCAGTGCATAAAGTAGAGGGGAGAAGGAGGAAGGGGAAGGGGAGGTGGTGGTGAGGGGCATTTGGAGTGATGGTGTTTGTCTTACCAAGTCACCGCTATGTGTGATGGGGCCCTGCTCTCCTGGGGATGGTAGAACATCTGCCTAACCATGGGAAGCAGCAAATTAATTCCTTGTTTTGCTTTGCTTGTGTGCATGGCTTTTGTTTCTCCCATTAAACTGTCTTCATCTCAACCCATGAGCTTTCTGGCTTTTACCCTTCTAATTCTCTCCCTGATCCCACTTGTGGGGGAGTGAGCAAGCGGCTTTATGGGACTTGGCTGCTGGCTGGGGTGAAACCGTGGCAGGTGTCAAAGGTACTAAAAGCTGCCAAGTTAATGGATTTACATGAAAGAAAACAAGGAGTGAGAGGGATTGGCACGCATCCACTCCTCACAGCATGGATGGACCAATTGGGCAGAAAGGGAAAGCAGCTGAAGACTGAGAAGCACAGCTGAACTCAGTGCCTCAGAGGGAGAGTGCAGAGTTCACAGACAACCAGAGAAACCTCCAAAGGTGCTGGAGACACCTTACAAAAGCATTAATTCCAGCCTAATTCTCAGTGCCCTTTTGAACTGTGCAGGTGCCTACTAAATAGTCATTTCTTAGGAATCATTCTCTTCTGACACCTACAGCAAGCTGCTTAAAAGGGATGACAGAAACATTGTTGGAGTCAACATTCACAGAACATAATTCTGACTTCTTCACAGAAAATTGATTGGTTAGCTGGTCTGGCAGAGGAAGGAGACACAGTGACTTGTGGAGTTGATCCCTGGGCTTTCAGATGGCGCTTTGAGTTGGGAGTGTCAGAAGCAGGAAACAGACCCAGCACCACTGACTGACTGGGACAGTGGGAGGGCGTCACGCAGTTCACTCAGTGCAACAACTCTGTGGTGGGGAGACTTCTGCGTTCTTACCACAGAAAGCCAGGGATTTACTT
The DNA here is from genome assembly GCF_003031625.1 of Empidonax traillii. Classification (NCBI taxonomy): domain Eukaryota; kingdom Metazoa; phylum Chordata; class Aves; order Passeriformes; family Tyrannidae; genus Empidonax; species Empidonax traillii. Next base: position 1,469 of record NW_020956068.1, read on the forward strand.
CTATCAATGTTTCTTCTCCAAACAGTTCGTGAAAATCAGGTGGTGTCTGATTTTCAGCCTCTGTGGGGAGTGCAGGCTGCACCTCACCCCTGGCTGGCACAGGATCACCAGAGTTACTGGCAGTCCCAAATCTCACAGCCTGAGCACCAACCTCATTCAGCAAAGCTAAGAGAGATAGTAGTTGGCAAGGAAGCAGCTGACCCACTGACAAGAGGCATTCATCTTTCCCACCCTTTAGACCAACAGGAGCCTGCCTAAAGCTTTTTATCAGGTGAAATTTCATCTGTTGTAAAAGAGCTCTGGAAGAGATGAGTCACTGAGAAAGATAAGGTTCTCAATGAGGCCATAAATAACAAAAGCCAATCTAGACAGCAATGTCACCCTTACATTTTAGGCTATTGAATGTGAGCATAATGAAGTGCAGTGTGCAGCTAGTGAAGCTGAGGCTCAGAGAGGCCACAGTTTTTCACACAACCTGGTGGTAGATTTGAGACTCAAAACCATTTTCCCTGTTTATTTGCCTGGTGCCCTTCCAGCCAGGGCCCTTTGGAGTCCTGGGCTGAGCCCCAAATTAAATCTATTCACACTCTTTCTCACTTTGTAGGACAGATCTCTCCTACTGAAGCTTTATGCATTTGGGAGCCCATTCTTGTGCTGACAAGCCCGAGGTCGCCCAGACTCTGAAATAGAAACAGAAACACTTTGGGGCACATCTCCAAGGCCTGCAGCACTTGCCAGAGCAGCACACACCTCCTCATTTTTATTCCTCTGAGGTAATAAGCTTGAATTCAAAGTACCCCTTGGGAGGTTTCCCCAGGCACCTCTCTGCAGTGCTTTGCAGGACTCCTGACCAGTTAGCAATTGGCCCCAGCAGGAGCAGACTACCTGGTTGTTCTTTCTGGTTCAGTCAGACCCTCAGTCAACCCTCTCTGCCAAAAGGGCTCTGCAGAGGGATCTAGACAGGCTGGATCAATGAGCCGAGGCCAGCTGTATGAGGTTCAACAAGGCCAAATGCCAGGTCCTGCCCTTGGGTCACAACAACCCCATGCAGATCTGCAGGTCAGGCAAGAGCGGCTGGAAAGATGCTCAGCAGAAGAGGGCCTGGGACTGCTGGTCTACAGCAGATGAATATGAGCCAGCAGTGTGCCCAGGTGGCCAAGAAGGCCTGTGTCAGCAATAGCGTGGCCAGCAGGACCAGAGCCCTGATTGTCCACCTATACTCAGCTCTGGTGAGGCCACACATCGAGTGCTGTGTCCAGTTCTGGGCCCCTCACCACAAGAAAGACATTGAGGTGCTGGAGCGTGTCCAGAAAAGGGCAAGAGAGGTGGGGAATGGTCTGGAACACAAGTTTTATAATGAGCAGCTGAGGGAGGTGGGGTTGTTTAGCCTGGAGAAAAGGAGGGTTAGAAGAGACCTCATCACTCTCTACAACTACCTGAAAAGAGGTTGCAGCCAGGTAGGGATCGGTCTCTTCTCCCAGGTAACAAGTGACAAGATGAAAGGAAATGGCTTTATGCTGTGCTGGGGATGGGGAATGAGATTAGATATTAGGAAAAATTGCTTCACTGAAAGAGTGATCAGGGCATTGGGATAGGCTGCCCAGGGAAGTGGTAGAATCACTATCCCTGGAAGCGTTCAACAGGCCTGCAGATGTGGCACCCAGGGATATGGTTTAGTGGCAGACTTTGCAGGGCTGGGTTAAGAGTTGGACTCAATGATCTTAGAGGTCTTTATTAACTTTAATGATTCTATGAAAATGCCCCCCTAAAACCATCAAGAAAACATCCATCACCAGCATCACACTCCTTCAAGCAACCGAGCCAAGATGCCGTAACTCTGAGGGGATGCAGGGTGACCCAAGGCAACTTTTATCCTGGGGCTTGTTCAGCCTCTGCTTCTCTCAGAAGCTGTGCAATACAGGGGAGACCTGCTCAGTCAATGCAGGTGACTTTATTGTTTAAAGGAAGTCACTTCGCTGAGGAAATGCAGCTGCACTCAGAGATGGACTATTCCTGTGCCTGCAGGGGATGGTGCAGAGGGCAATAACAAACATGACTGCATTAGGCTGGTTGTGGATGGAAACATCAGAGGTGAAGTTTAAAGCCATGCTTGAAGAGAAAGAAAGGAGGGGAAGCAGACGTAGGATGTAAAAAGGAAGGGAGAAGAGGTTCAGCATCTCAGGGACAGAGGCTTTGCCTGCTGGAGGTGATGGTGCAGGGGGGGCTGGATGCCCAGCCCACTCCTAATGCTGCTCACACTGTCTGCCTTTGGCTCTCAGGCCCTTCTCAACTAAATGATTTGTCGCTGCCCTGGCTCTCACAGAAAATCTGGTGTCTCACAATAGCTAAGAACTAAATTTTTCCATGTTTTTTCTCCATTTCAGTCTGTTCACCCACAAAGCACATCTCAGTCTTTGCAGTCAGTGAAAGGGCTCGGTATAATATGTATACCAAAACAGAGAGTCTTGTGTGCTAGGGCAAGATGCCCATAATCCAGTGGAAGATAAAACAGAGCAGAAATACACATTCTTATAGAGTGCTAGTGGCTTCAAATAAATTATGCAGTTGCTTTTTTTTCCTAAAAGATTCTTTTAAAGTGCAGGTTACAGTCTCCCATGCAGTTAACAAAAACTCTGCTACCCGCAATGCTGTGGTGCCCTCAAGTGGATGCAGAAGACTCAGAAACGTGCTACATTGATTGCATCCTTCTGAGTGTGGTCCCTGCTTCCTGGTTTGCAACCTCGGGATGCAAACACAGCACCCCAAGAGCCCTTTGCAATGCCAGAGGAATAAACGTGCTTTGACCTTAAGATTGACAGACCAAAGTTTCTCACTTAAAAGAAATGTGTTTTTCAAGAAATTGATTTAGGAGGATAATAATATTAATAATAATAAAGGCAGCTTGGTTGCAGCACTACTCTCCTGATATTTACAAGGGGTAAATAGAAAAGAAAAATGGTTTGGGGTCTAACCACAGACCAAATGCCATTGAGCTTGTTCCCCTTTCCCAGATGCAGTATTGTTGGCCTTCCTCTGAGCACTGGCAACTGATGTTGAATTGCCTGACACCAGCCCTTACTGATGCCATCCAGTCACCTCACTGTGCCAGCAGATGTGAAATACCCCATTTTGCCACCTGCTGCTTCACTGGTGGCAAACTACACACTTGAAGTTTTGCCAGAGCCAACTGCTTCCTTCCTAAAAGAGTCAAGGGACAGGCACAAGCTCAGAAGAGGCATTTTGAGTGAGAAGAACCATAGTCTGGGACAGAAGTGAGTTCAGGTGCGGGGGTGTGAGCCACACAACTGCAACAGGGAAGAGGCCCTTGTCTATCTACCAGAGCAAACACAGCCACTGAGGGAGAGGGAAGGATGCTCCTCTGGGAGGTCTGTGTCACATGAAGGGGAAGGTGCAGTCTGGGCACTGCATGAAGCAAATCTGTGAAATGATCATGAGCCTTGAGCCAGGTTTGCTGCTAGTCATCAAGAGACACTGCAACATCTAACTGGAAACAGCTGCCACTCACTGCTCTTCACAGTAATATTGTCACAGCAGAAGACGAACAGAAAGCAGCAATACAGATATTACCACAGTCAGCAGTGAAGTGGACATATAGATTAACAGCATACTCAAACAGACACAGGTCTCATATATGGCTTCTTCTTCCCCATGTTTCCACGTACTGTGCTTTTTGTCATATCAGAAAGATGTAGGGGCAGGGCAGGCTCCAACAGACACCCTGAAAGAAGAGAGGGAAGATTTTGAGAGGCTGGAGTGGAAATAAAAACATTCCGGCACCCAGCTCACATAATTGAAAAAAAAAAAAAAAAAAAATTTCCCTAATTTTTGAATCTACACAATGAGCCTGGTTGAGCTTACTGCTCAGAGATCACAAGGCATGTCATGCTACTGCTGAAGAGAACTTGAATCATGGTTGGTGATGCAAAACTTGACAGCTGTGCTTAGGTAATTCACCTCAGCTAAGCACACCATGGGTAGAGAGGTTCTCTTAGCAGAGCAATGCAGGTGCTGATCCACAGTCACGCACATGATCAGCTCACTGCCTGTCATCCCCCTTTCTGCAGAGCTACTCCTCAGCAGTCTCAGCCTGTCCTGGTGCCCAGGGCTCTTCCTGCCCAGGACAAGGCTTGGCGTTTGTCCTTGCTGAATTTATAGGTTTCTTGTTGATCCATTCCTCCAGCCCGCCCAGGAAAAGCAGCTTTGATCTCAAGTGTTAATCATCTCCAAATTTGATGAGGATGCATTGCATTGCCTCCTGCAGGCCGTTGATGATGTTCAATGGGACACACCCCAGCAACCAGTAGAGAACTGCAGGGACCTGTAAAGTACAGCTACACTCTAATCCAGCAGCCAAACAGTATTTCAGCCCTCTTCTAGCTGTCCATTCACCCAGTCCCCAATATCCTGTCTTGGATACAAGAATCTTATGGGAGGCAGTGTTGGAAGCCTTGCTAGTGTCAAGGGAAACATCATCCCTTGCTCACCCCTCATTCCCAGATCCAGTCATTTCATCATAGAAGGCAATCAGATTAGGCAAGCATGACTTAATCTTCTGAGCAGCTGTGGAAAGAAATGGCAATACAAGACTGAAGCTACAGCAACTGTACTGATTAGAAAGAGCATTCCTAGGTGTATAGAGAAATCATGGTCAACCAAACAGAAAGAGCTGTACAGCAGAGCAGGAAGGAATACAAACCTCCTTAGAGCAGTAAACTAATGTTTATCTAATTTAGAAATGGGTACCTAATTTAGCTCTGTGAATCAGCTGCTGTAGAGTATTCCCATGCAAAAGTACCCGACACACTGATACAAAACCTAGTAAAGATTTAACTCACACAGGAGTTCACTGAAGTGTCTCATTACAGTAACTGTGAGGCACTGAAGGAGTGCACGGGCAATGTACTCTTAAAACACCAGCATGGCATGGCTTAGCCCAAGGGGCTGGCAGTATGTGGACCAGGAACCACCAGGGCCCAGTTAGCAGTGTGTTTAAGCAGGAACAGCAGGTTTGCTCAAAGTTCATAGTCACAGCCAGTTTTATGCCCACTACTGACAGACCAGTGCTATCTGACTCTGGACAAAAAGCATTTGCCACTAACAGCCTCAAGAAACACACCTTTCAGACATCACCAAAAAGCTCTGTGTGCTTGAAGTCAGCATAGGTAATCTACAAATCAAATGCCAACCGGGGAGAGAGTTGGTGAATACAGAAATTTTTTCCAGAGGATCCATCAGAACTGAGCTAAAATACAGTCCGTAGCCAGTGATGTGTCGGTATTGTACAACTCAGACAACCATTACAAGACCTGTGAATCAAAGCCCTACAAAAAAAAGTGGAGCTATGAATACAAAAGGTTGTTCATAATCTCTTACTGACATATGAGGAAACTGTCAGTACAGGTAGAAACCTGTTTAAAGGCATCTAGACTCCGACTAATATATTTTTTTAGAGAGAGAGAGATCCAAGGTTAAAAGACATTTCATATTAGCTTGAAATTAATAGGTGGACTGAGGACATTCAACACCTACCAGTTCTATGCCAAAAATACAGGCCTGCACAGAGAACAGAAGGGACTGCTGACACTACCCTACCAGCTCTTATGCCAAAGCCACTATCAATTGGACATTGACTGGACAGTGATATTGCTCTGAAACATCATCACTGATAACCTCTCAGGACAGCACCAACAACAACATGAAAAGAAACTCACCCACACTTTGGCACTGCTCTGACCATGATGCTGCGCAGAAAGCTGAAGAAAGCAAAGCTGTACTCTGGCTGCCCCTGGTACAGATCTGATTTAAATACAGCCACAATTGACATTAAAAGCTGGCCGTAAGTAACACAAGGGCAACCGGCAGCAGCAGTTACAGCAGAAATGCAACATTAAGCAATTAAAAGGCATTGTTATGATGAAGGAAAGTAGTTGAGCTCAGAGCACAGAAGATGCAGCAGAACATCCTTCTGCTGAATAAGTCTCTTCTAGTCCTTAGTGCTCAAGTCCTGACCTGACTTGAAATGAACTTCCCAGGGCAGATCTGTGGTCACACCATACCAGCAGCATGAGGGCAGCACTGATTTATGGTCTTGCCTCAGACCAAGCTCCTCAGGTTTGTGATTCTTTTCTGACCAGCAGGTGACATCCACCTCTGCCACTCTGGGCAGTAGCCCCGCCTACAGGAAAGTAGAACCACAGACTACATATTGCCACCTGCTATACCCTTTGGGAGGCGGGCAGCTTCAAAAAAACCCCAAACGTTCAAGATACAACCTAGGGAGGGACATTTCTCTTTACCAAGTAGCTCCTAAATCTTTAAGACCAAAAGCCAGTTGGTTTCATTTTGTTAAGCCAAGAGGATAGAAGGATTGAAAGAGTCTCTTCTAGAAATAACAAATGATCACAGAGTTAAACAAAGTGGCAGGACAAATAAACAAATGTGGATCTAGGAATATAGCTTTTGATTTTTAAAAACTGAAAAAGCATAAGTTTCAAGCATAAAATTTGACGGCTTTAAAAAAAAAAAAAGGGGGGTAAAAACTTTTCAAAAAATTTTTTTCATCTAAAAGTTAAGTCAAAATTACAGACTCACAGAATATGCAGAGTTGAAAGCACCCCCAGCAAGATTATCCAGTCCAATTCCTGGTCCTTCACAGGACCATCTCCAAGAGTCACATCATGTGCCTGAGAGTATCATCCAAACACTTTCTGAACTCTGTCAGGCTTGGTGCTGTGACCACTTCTCTAGGGAGCCTGTTCCAGCACCAAACCACCCTCTGGGTGAAGAACCTTTTTCTAATATTCAGACTTAACCTCCCCTGACACAACTTCAGGCCATTCCCTCATGTCCTGTCACTGGTCACTGCAGAGAAGAGATCAGTGCCTGCCCCTTCTCTTCCCCTCACAAGGAAGTTGTAACTGCAATGAGGTCTCCCCTCAGTCTCCTCCAGACTGAACTGAATGACCTCAGCCACTCCTCATACGGCTTCCCCTCAAGGTTCTTCACCATCTTTGTTGCCTTTCTTTGGATGCTCTCCCAGAGCTTAAGATCTTTCTTATATTGCAGTGCCAAAACTGCACACAAGCTTCAAGGTGAGGCCACCCCAGTGCAGAGCAGAGTAGAGCAGGATGGTCCCTGTCCTCGCTCGCTTTGCCTGATGCCCCCCAGGACACAGCTGTCCCTCCTGGGTGCCAGGGCACTGCTGACTCATATTCAACTTGCCATCAGCCAGGACCCCCAGGATCCCTTTCCATGGCAGTGCCTTCCCCCATCTTCTTTTGATACCCTTTGCAAGGTCAAACAGGATATTCTCATACCTAAAAGCCAACAGGGAAAAATGAGGAAATATACGTATAACTAAATTTATATACAACCTCAAAACCAGCCAATTCTCTGCCTCAGTTTTCAATGAGAAGCATAAGGTCTTTATGGAGCAAAGGCAGAACGGCCACTGAAGCGAAGTATGGTGTTGCACAAATCCATTTTGTAACTGGAAGGGCAACTGTGTTTGCACCCAAGGGCAGGTGCTGATCACCAGCTTGGAAGCATCACTGCACACCTGCCCCAGGCCACTCTTTCCTTAGCATCCAGTATTGGCCAGAGACAGGTATACGGCAATAGGGACCTTAATTCTGGCCCCAACAAGCTGCTCTTCAGTAACTTTGAAAGGATTGGAATATGAAATTGCAGGTTAGGTAGATTTATTTTAAAGTGCATGTAACATTTTTGAAGATCACAGAGACTAATAAAAGACAAAAATGTGCTGATTTATGCAAGACTAACTAGCCTGATCTCAAATGTGTGTCTGAATTTAAGAGCACATAATGGTAATAATGTAGAAAGTGACCCAAAATACAGCTTGGGTTTATTAAATGATAAATCAGACCCTACTAAAGAATCTTTCCTCGTGACAGTCAGCAGATCAGGAGGAATTGCATATATCTTCACACGCATCTTCAGGTAAAACATCTTCTTATTGGTTGCAATGGGGAAAAGTGAACCTTTAAGACAGACAACAATATATGGTACTAACACTCCTGCTAGTCGTGGGAATTTAGATGTTATCATGCTGGTCAGAAAGAAATCAGAAGCCTGAGGAGCTCGGTGCAAAGCAAGACCAGATCCAGTAGGCTGAAAAGAGGCTCATAAGGCTCCTTCAAAGCTTAAGGATCGCAGACAATATTTTCATTAATGACAAAACCAGTATTCTAAATAAATTTATCATTCCCTCTACCTTTATCATCCTCAGTTCAGGATCAGTAATTCAAATCGAGGTGGTGATCTTCATGGGTAGGGGTAAAAAGAGGTTGCAGTAAACTTAATCATAGATAGACTAGGTCAAGCATCTGGAAACAAAAGTAAAGGATTTCACCTGTGTGCTGTGAGCTTAGCAGTTGGAAGTCAAAAGGGAAGGGTGGAAGAGGAGCAGTAATTTTTTTTATCAGTTATGAATAATAGCTGCTTGAGACAACAAAAACGATGCAGCCTGGGGATTGTACTCAGGTAAGTATTCCTTGAAAAGATAAAGTAGTATTAATATTTCCCTCTAAAAAGGTACCTGGTGAGAATTCTAAAATAATTCAGTTTTCAAGTCAATCAGAATGTGCAAAAGGGCAGAGAGGTTAGTAGCTGGGTCAGAAAAATGCTCTACAGAAAAGCTTGACTCACTCAGAGAAGAAGGAAAGCTGGGGGAAAGCAGAAGAATAGACAGGCACCTTCCCAGAGGCTCATAACAGCTCACCAGACAGAACATTGGAGATGCAGCACGTCCCTGCTTCTGGTTAGGCTTTTTTGCTTTGTTGTGTGCTCAGGTTTTTTGGGGGAGTTTTTGATTGGATCCATTAATACCAGGAACTACAAAATGGTTTTGCTTTAGAAGGAAGTGGATGCTTCATCTAGTCTTGCATTTATTACCGTCATCTTCCTTTTATGCTTGGCCTGTCTTAGGAAAATCCTTCATTATTAGGGTGTAATGTTCTAAGAGATGCTTAAGATGAAACTCAATGAACCTCTGTGATACCTTATCTCCATATAGACTTCAAGTTATTATTATAATTACAAAATTAAGAGAGATATATTTCAGTAAATAAAGTAAGCAAGCCTGCACTTGTAGTGACTCCTGTTTACTGTAAGGAGGTACGATGAATAAGCCTTTATGGAAAATGTGCTTGGACGCACCAGCTTTGGATGCACAACTCATGCACTGGTAATGTTTATGGACTGACTCATTACAAGCCAGTCTTTATGTACATCCCTTCTGGGAACATGCAGGTTTGCAAACATAATCAAAAACAGGATGTCTGATATGCAGGAAAGTTTACTTTTTCACTAGTATTCCATGAACGAGAACCTCTCTGAATTCAAACACATCCTTGACCAGTGGTTGAAGGGACAAGATTTAACACTCCAGTATGACAGGCCACAAAGTGAACAGCAAATGCTCTGGGCTCCTTTTTCAGCAGGCTTACTCCAGATCCTGAAAGGACCTAAACTCAGAACATAGAGGCCTTATGTTTGGAATTATGGCAAGAGTCTTCCCAAATGATACCGGGTGCCACTCTAAAGTGAAACCCAGAAGAATCTGAAAGAAACACCGTGAACTCCTTGAACCGGCATTTCCCCACGAAACCACCACTGGAAAGCATCCAGTTATTGCCCTGAAACAGGGTGTAAGGACATGCATATAGCAAAGTGTGAGGCAAGGTGGTGTGGGAAGACTGAGCACACAGGGAACTGTGCAAAGGAAGGGCTAGTTAAACAAGTTTTGCAGGACTGGTTGTAGACCCACCCATGTACCAAAAAACCCACCAGAGTGCCAAAGTGACTATTGAAACATCACGACCTGCACTGACCTAAGCTGCTGGCAGGAATTGCTGCCAGCATTATCAGCAGGCAGCGTGTGAAGTGCGACCTAGTGCCAACTAGGTCAGTACGGGTTACAAGATGAGTAGAGAAAGCCATAGTGTGTACATAGATCCTAAAAGTGCATCAGTAGGACCAAAACTGAAGGCAAAACCTCTGACAAGCAGACCTGAACCCTGCTCCTACTGCAGAGTGCTGTAGTTGACCGCCCTGCTACTTGCTCTCCTGTAGCTTTGCTGCAAGCTGACATCCAGGCAAAAGCCTTTGCCATGATCCCAGCTTCCAGGTGCCCTTCTGAGGTATGGCACACAATCTCAGCAAGGAAGTTACAGCAAAGTTACAAAACCCGCACGACTACTTGAGGCAGTGGCTCAGGAAGAAGGGGAGTGGGAAGCGAGATAATGCTGCACAGATATGGCTGAGCCGTTGCCAGTGCACAAGATGCCTGCTAAAACATGACTGCTTCTCAGTTGACACTGATGTATCTATTCAAATACATTTGAACGCTGCTTGCGAAAACTGTCATGTTGACAGGCATGGAGATTGAAATCAAGTATCTGGTACCCAAGGAAACCCAACCATAGGGCTCCGGTTAAGGATTCTGTTGTCACAGTGGGTCAGAGTACAAGGCAGTGTGGTCTGATATCCTTTTCCAACATGAATCCTTTCAGGAAGGTAGGCGATTCCATTTCTGGCGAAACATCTCAGGTGCTTGGGATCAGAGGTTTAGAAGGAATTCTGAAGCCAGAGATTACATCTCACCACTTACAACCAGTGCCAAGGATCATCTTAGCCTCCCTGAATGTATCCAATCTCCTTCTGAACATGCTGATACTTTTGGCTTCCTCCATATCCCCCACTAGTCTAATTCCAGATGCACTTATATTTTGCATACTGAACTCTGGTATCTTCCTTGCATCCATTTCTAAAAGTCAGACTGATCATTTCATCAGGTCCTATCCCTACGCAATGCTGATTCCTTCTATCCTATCCTATCCTATCCCACCTCAGCCAGAGTGATAGCTTCCTAAGGAAGTCATGCAGCCTTTAGTCTTGTATGGAAGTAATTTCCATCTCTTTGGACTCTTTCACTGGACCTCTCAATATTTTCTAGCTTTATTAGATCCTTTTCAGGGACTGCAGACAGCATTCAAACCAAATGCATTATATAGCACTACACCAATAATTCATTGTGTTCTCTTCCTTTCCCATTAATTAATATCCTAATTGGGTTCTTCAGTACAAGGGTTTGGTAGACATTTTCAGAGAACTATGTATAATGCACAAGAACCTTCCCTAAATACCACTCCAAAGCCCCTTGTGTTATTTGTATATGTGATACATTCCTCCCATGTGAATTTCTTCATGTTCTGTCAACATAGGCTTTACCTACTATGGAAGGCATATTTGGTAGTCTAATTTACAAGCTCTGACATGCTTGAAGACCAGTATCGTATTTACTCTCTTCCATTTCTGGGTTCCTAAGGCTAATTTAAAAATCCCACAGGACACCTAGAACATCTACTGGAAACTCCTTTAAACTTCTGCAGTCAATATCACCTGGGCGCAGAGAGATGTAGCAACTGTCCTAAAAAGCTGCACATCAGTTTCAAGTTGTTCCTTTAACAGAGCATGGCTCTTAAACGAAAACTTCTAAGTTCCTCATCTCTGAACGCTGATGCAGGTGACTTGGCTTTTCTGTCAATCTTCTCCTCCCAGAGAAGCTAGATCAGCAAGAGGAGCATCCTCTAACTCCAGGCAAAATACATGTCAAAACCCAGGATTTCTTGGGATGTTCATCTGCTCTCCCTAAAACCAACTCTTTGTTCACATTTGCATTGCCCAGCACACACCATTGCAGTTAGGAAATGTCTTTATATTTGCAGTGGTGGACCTCTGTGAGGTCCTGAGATTAGACTAAAAGATTCAGGCAATCACTCACCTTTGAATCAGGTACCTGAGTCCTGCTGAAGACACAGGACTCCTGCTTGTCTTGTTACTGAGGCTCCTCCCTACAATTTTGGTCAGTGCTTCCTGGTGGATGGCTCAGGAGTCCCTCCACAGCACAGCAGCTGTGGTGCCCAGCGTTCCTCAGCCACCATGGAGGAGACTTCACCGCCTTCTGCTGCATAGAACTGTGTGTCTGCATATCACGCGCATTGCATGAACACCCAAAAACCATGTGGATGGCAAATTTTATGCCTGTTAAGAGTATTTCAAAGTACGATGCCCCTCTGCAATAGCAGCATCAAGAGCTTTACCCCCCACAATGTCACTGAACATAAGCATAACTGCACAGGTTCATGGCACTAAACAGCTTTCTGCCAAATTCTAAACAGATGAGACAAGAAATGTAAAGAGACAAGACTCAAAAATATTTTAGCCACGATTTGGCAGAGCTAGGCTCAGCTAGACTTGATCTTAAAGGTCCTAAATGATTCTATCCAAGATTACACAGGAAGCAAGAATCAACCTAACTCCTTAAATAGAGTTACTTCATTGTTTTTTAATTGGTTTTCAACAGCTCTGTGAAGTAGAGAAAAAACTTGAGACATAGACAGAGCATGTAACAATCAGGTTATTAGTAACAAGACTAATGGACTTATACTGTTTAATAACTTACCTATTCCTTATGTTTATTCAGGCTTCAGAATAGGACTACCACTATTCCACATTAAATTAGTCATATCTTTCATTGCAAAAGCTGCCTGGATTTTAGCAATTCATCTGATTAGAGCCAGCATGTTGGAATTGCATCATGTTTAGCTGTGGATATTCTACTTGCCAAGGGGAGGAATTGAGGTGAGAAGTCAGATTTTTATCTCAGGTTTCATTTCAGCAACTCCCATGAAAGTGTATGGGCAGGCTGTACAAAGACTCCTTCTGTGCCCATACAGGTGTACACCTCTATCTCCTGTGAGTAAATCACACTGCATTGCCTTCTCCATTCTTTATGGCCTTTATCTTGCAAGATTTCTCTCTTAATTACTTTATGTGAGGCAGTAAGCAAACAAAGGCACACTATATCAGCTTCCTGACAGGCTGACAGGCTTCATGCTCTTGGCAGGTGGGCACAGATAACCAAGCTGGGAGGAGATATATGCATCCAGCAGGAAGGGAATACTTTTCTATTAGATGAAACAGGATGTGTCTTAGCCATAAGAGTGTCAAAGAGAGAAATCTGACAAAGTAGCATCTGTTTTATCCTTGCTGCTGAGAACTCACACAAAACTGAGGGACCAGCAAGGCAATAAGAGCATAGACAAGCAGAAGGGAGAAGCAAGCAGTTTTTAGCACTTAGTTGTCATAACTGGCATCTGCAAGGATTAGCCAGCGATGCTTGCTGAGGAGCTCAGGAGTAACCTAGACTTCAGGTGTGGACTAGAATTCAAGTTTACTTCAACTGTTTATTTTTTAATTTAATACTTATCACCATTCCCAGAATCAGCTAACTGTTTAGCATGAAACCAAGATCAAGTGCTTAAAGAAAGAACAGAAACTCGCAGGAGCGACCAGAACAGAGCAACAATTCGACCACTTTCCTTCAGACTAACTCATACACTGCTCTGCACTTTCTATTGTCTGGGATTTAACCATTTCCTTACTGCCCAGGCACATGTTCAGCAATAGGACCGTAGAGTGCCTTTCAGAAGGTTAGATAAGCAGGAGTCTGACTCCTCCAGCACCATGAGGATAGATTTGTGAATAGATTTTTCTTACTCCTTGGTCAAGTGTCCTGGGAGAGGCAGCAAGCAAGCAGCCTCCTTTTCTTATATTTGTCAAGGACTCAATTCCAGGTGTTGTCTTACCAAGACAGACTACAAGAGCAGAGCCTTCAAAACTTTAACTCCATTTAGTGTTTGAATTCCAACTAATCATAGAGCTGGTCAGGCTGAATCATAGAATCATGAAATGTCCTGTGTTGAAAGGGACTAACAAGAATCAAAGTCCAACTCCTGGCCCTGCACAGACCACCCCAAGGATCACCATGTGCCTGAGAACTTTGCCCAAATGCAACTTGAACTCCGGTTTGGTGCCATGACTGCTTCCCTGGGGATCCTGTTCCAACGCTCAGCCCCCCTCTGGGTGAAGAACCTTATCCCAATATCCAACCTAAACCTCCCCTGACCCGGCTTCAGGCCATGTCCTCAGGTCCTGTCACTGGTCACAAGAGAGAAGGAATCAGTGCCTGCTCCTCCCTTTCCCTTCATGAGGAAGCTGGAGACTGAGTTAAGCTACACCCATCCATAAATAAAAAAGCAAGTCACCCTTCTGCAGTTAGGTTTTTTTTGTGTCAGCTGAACTTACTTTTCTACTCTTCATGTAGCTGTGGTAACTCAATATTAGCTGATACAGTATTATATACAGAGAGATATACTCTGGTTTAGTCAAACATCTTCCCTCTCCATTTTATACACACAAAATGTCCTGAAATGTGGCCTTGAGGGTGACAGCAATGCACAATGGGCATTTTGTAACCTTGAGAAAGCTTCAGACAGCTACCTGTTACTCAACATTTAAGACGGTAGTTCTGCTGTTTTCTGTTCTTTAAAGCTAATCACACATAGCTATTCTGTACTTCCTTACTTTTCAGACCTAGCAGAACCTGAGAAGGGAGTTGGATGTCTGTAAAGCAGAAAAAAACCCTGGAATAGATTGAAGACTAGTGAGTGCCAGCTGCCAAGGTAGACAGACATCTTGTGGCATATCACTGATGTGGGGAAGGAGTGTAAATCAATTACCCATTTGCAATGGAAGAAATTTATTTAAAAGGGATGACTGATAACAACCCACTGCCTCTCATCAGCCCCAGGCCTCTTTCATAAGCTCCCTCTCATGCCAGTTATATTTCCTGTGGATTCTTTAGCAGTCATGGAATGAAAGAAAGGTTTGATAAATCATACATTACAACAGAAAAATAAGGCATGCAGTACTCCTTCTCAATAGTCAACACAAACTAGAGAAGCAAAACCAGTAAAAGATAACAATTACAACATTAGAATAATTATGCAGAAATTTTTCAAGATCTGTAATCTAGACAAGCAGTTGGGAAACATTTCAGAAACAAGTCCTTGAAAATATGTTTCTGCAAAGATTTTCTTCACAAGGTTTTCCCTGAAGAGACTGATACTCTCTCCCCTCTCCCAAGAATGCCAGAAATAGTGTTTCAGCTCCCACACCATAAGTAGTCTTCCAAACAGTTTAGAATATGAAATGTGCAGAACAATAACATTTTTCCTCATTAGCTGCAAGCTTGAGAACTTATATAAATATTGAACAGATAATTGAAGTATCACTAGCATTTGTACTCATTATGCACTGAAGTCTGGGATTTAAAAAAATTAAAAAAAAAATCAGAAAGAATGAGACCAATAAAGGGAAAAATTATTTTTCCCTAGAAATACGGAATAAGTATCTCCTACCCCCACCGATGACTAATTGAGATTCCACACTCTGTTTCGTATAATGACAATGAGATTAACAACAAAGTTAAGTTTATCATTCCAAGTTTGCCCTTACAAGGGAGATGTGCTGTTCCTACCTGTGCTCCAACACTGGAGTGAGCACACATTCCTTGTGTCCCCTGCTTCAGCCCTCCTCCCAGACCAGCCTGGTATTGGGAATAATCCCACTCTTCATCACATTCCCTGTATAAAGTGGAAAATGAGTGCTAACCTGAAACAAGGGAGGGCAGGTGCTGAACAGACACAGGAACACCACACTCCAGAATAAAGCTCTTTTACAAGCATTTGCTCCAGCATAGGAGGATAGGCCTAACTGGCCTATAAAGGTTGTAAGTGCATAGAGTTTTGAAACACAGACATTAAACTGAGGTCTGATAAAATTATAGATATACAATTCTTTGTTAAAGATTTTTTTAAGAGCTACTTCTTCAAATAGTTATGCTGTTTTCAATATGAAAGAATTAAGAACAAAGTTTACCATCTATCAAGTGGTGCTTGTAATATATTAGCCAGCTCTGAAAACCTCATTTAAAAACCAAAGCTACTAATGTTTGGGGGAAAAATACAGTTCTTATGAGTTTCATGTTGTGCTATTCTTCTCTCTCATTCTTCAGTTCTTACAGGGCCATAAAATCATCCAACAGTGCCAAATTAGTGGCAGGAAAGATAGCAAGAACACATTGAAATGAAGTCTTTCTTCCAGTATTGTTCTCCAGGGAGTGAATTGTAAGTCTCTTTTCTTTGTTATTAACTCCAGATCTAGACATTGTGATAGGGCTCTGAGTGATTCTAATAAACTATTACTGCTCAGTATGCAAAAGCATGGAAAATGGTTATGCTGTGAGCTGAAGAATCATACAAAGCACAGCTGCCATTCTGAATCTGGATTACTGCAGCAAGAGCTGCATTCCAGTATAAAAAGTAATGCATTTTATTTAACAGATGTTGACAATAGTGATTCCCTATAAACACTAATGGCAAATAGAACAGAGCATGCAGCACAATATGCCTATTCCTATAGGTATAAGATAATCTTACCTAGACAAAAAGGTCTCAGCCCTACTAATACACACGGCAATGGCTGTAGCAGTTCCCCTTTTATAGGGTCAAACTGAAAGTTTTCAAGAACAATTTCCATACCCTTGGAAGATCAAAATACCACTCCGTATTTTGTGATGCTCAAAGTAGATTATTAGAATTCTCTGAACTCCAGCCATATTTTCCCAAGGCAGCAAACATGTTGGCTAAAGTAAAATTCCAGGAGCCAGAATGACGAGTCTCTCCCAAATCCAGACAACTGACCTGCCAGGCAGCCTATGGATGATGGAACTGCTGTGAACATGCACCTCCACCACAGAGGAGAAAAGACTTTCCAGGCATTTGGTTTGTGCTCCAATGCTTGGGACAACATGGCAACTGTCGAGAAACTGAACTTATTGTTCCGATTTAAAATTATTGGTCATTATTTTAACATCTTTCAGTTATTTAAATAAATCTAAAATTTGTACATTTTCACCAGATGTAAATGAGGTTAAAACAAACCTCAATGAATCCAATAAGAATCACAGCAAAACACAGTTCTGCTATATTTAGTGTAATTTAGAGAGTGCTTAGTATTAAAGCTTTTAAAAATCCAAATTAGTGATTTCTGACCATCATGAATCTTGAAGGGTTTTCTATTATTTTGGAATTGAAAAAAGCATAGTCGATTTACAGTAGCATTTTTAATAGAACAAAAGCCATTTTATTCATATTAATCCATAACAGCACTGATGCTTCCATCATACCACTTAACCACAGGAACAGCTCAAAAAAGCTCAAAAACTGGGTGACATTTACATCTATCATTTATGTATCTCTCAGCATTATAACTGATGGCTTATACAAACAGTGTGCTTATTTTCTTAGTTCTAGTCCAAACTGGACACAAGGTATTTCTTGGCAAAGGACAGAAAAGCTTAACACTCTGTTCATGAAGTAGGAGATATCTCAAGAGATATTTGCATGTTTTTTGTGTACATCAGTTAGAATTTTTGGAACTTTTTATTTTAGCTTCACGGGGATAAGAGAACTCAGATTCTCATATAAGTTTTTGTACTCCAGACACTGTAGTGCTTTGTAAGGAACAGACTATAATCACCAAGTAGCCATTGTGTTCGTTCAACCCAAGTAGTATGCAAGGAGTGAAAGAGTCTGTGGTGAAAATCATTCAATTAAATTCTTTTTACTGACCTGCAAGCGTTATCAAAAGAACACAAAGAACATATAAAAATGCAAACTTCACGCTGAGTGTCCTTTTAAAAGCTAGCAGCATAAAATACTTTTTGAACAGACCAGACATCTGTTGCATCCTGAACTGTAGTACATCATTTTGTTGTCCGTGTTTTTTGACTCCCAAGTTCTGCAAATGCTGATACATCAAGACTTTTACCACTGTTGCACTGTTCATATAAAGTCTGAAAGTTAACAAACACACAAGTATTCAGGTGAATGCAGTTGTATTGCACATGGGTTTAAACTACATAACAAACATTACCGCTTGATATAAATCACATACTAAGGTATTCCACACCAGAATTTCTCCAGAAAATACAGTTTTAACACAGCTCAGTTGTACCAGTTGTAATGCAACATAATGCTTAAAAGAAGATAGGTGTGCTGACTTAGCAGTGTGAGCAGAGTTATAGAGCTTCACAAGTCAGCAGAGAACCAACCAGTTGTAGAGACTTAAAATCAAGTTTACTCCATTACTTGTCTCTGATATGGAAACACCAGCGTGGAAGGAGAGGTATGTGTTTACTCAAGATGGGCAAGCTTTATGTGATATGAAAATCAGTGGCCACAAACATAGTTACATGTTAAGGGATAGCTACATTGTTAAAAGGATAACTTGTTCACTCTTATATTTAAAAAAAAAAAAAAAATTTACTTACCCTTGCAGCTCTAGAAATAGAGTTGGGAGAATTCAAGCCAACAAGCTGGCCAAGGATGCGTTTCATTTCCTCGGTTGTTCCTTTTGCACTCGGGACATCTGCAGTTAATTTATAATTATGTTGAAGTTGTATACATTACCAGTGCAGTTTTTAAGAGATTTAAAAATTAATATACTGAAGTCTTTTCTGAAGCAGGCAAGTGTAAAGTATATATAAAAGTAAAGACTTTTTTAAGCAGACATAAATATTATTCAATAAAATGCATTTTAAAATAAATGTACCTGTTTGACAATGACTTTGAATTTGAACATAGGGATGTACCAGCAACTCCGAAACAGATATCCTTTGTTTAGGATTTCTTATTAAACAGCGCTGGAAACGAAAAAAATTAGGAAGACTGCTTTATCTATAAATTAAGAACTTTCCTAGGAATTAACAGTCAGGATATTTAAAAGACCCCGTAGATGCATGTCAAAACTTCTTACTGCCAAACTACATACTCAGAAAGATTCAAGTCACAATACAATAATAGATTAACGTAATTGCCTTCAGTTACCAGTAACTTCACAGTAAAGTTTGGTATCCTGTTTAACTCAAGCAACAATGTCAGAAGATTTGAAGATCAGAACCTACAACACCACTTCAATCTGAATGACACAGAATGACAATGAAATTTGAAAGTTAAGGGGATAAGTATTTCTGGATTTGTTACCCGCTGAGCAACACAAATAGGGAAAGTAAAAGCACAGGCAAATATGCAAAAAGCAGGCAAATATGCAGGGTGAGGAAAAGGGATGACAAGTACAAGAACTATTGTATTTACTTTGAACCAAAGGATTTAAGTCAGACTGCTTTAAGTATTTACTTACTTGGTACTGAGCTGAAAATAGACTTTAACATAGAAACTATATGAAGTAACTTTAGCTTAATTACATCCTCTTTTGGAATAAGATCTGTTACTACAAGTAGCAGTGAGAATTTATTCGTGAAAAAAGTCTCTCAAGCACAACTCATTCAGTTTTAGAAAATATGCTTTAAATAAAGAAATTGCCATTATTTAAATTAAAATTAATTATAAGGGAAAGTTACCTTTAGCACATCTTGAAGATCCTTCTCAGGAATATCTGGGAATTCAATTTCATAACTAGGATCAACAATAGCATGCAGTTTATTTATTGGACTTGTTATGTGTTGAAACGGTGTCCTCCCGTACGTCATACAGTACAAAATGCATCCCAATGACCACACATCACTTTTGGGACTTATCTAATATTAAACAAAAATAAAATTAAAGATTACTTCTCACTTAAGAAATTGCCCCTTCAGTCAATTTATCATGTAACTGTACAGTCATTTCATTTAAGAGCATATCCACTTTCAATTGGTAACACGTCTTAGTAACTATCACACAAAATCACCAAGGCAGCATGCCATTATCTACTAAGACAGTGATGTGGCTTCATTCACTGATATTCCATAAGAAAGCTGTTCTTTTTAATTACTTTTGAAAATCAATTTACTCAAAGAACTAACTTAAAATACAATTAAAGTTAGTCCTTAACAAGTCGAGCAGCAGAATTTTAGTTGTAGATTTATAAACAAACAAGTAAAAGCATACTAAATTAATTCAATCCAGAAAACAGTGAGACAGCACAGCTATGTCCCCAGAGTTGAAAGCCACAGTTCAGTTCCTTGGGGTTTCAAGGATTCGGATCCATATCTCGACCACCACACCCAGACTGTTCTCTGCAGGATGACTCTCTACTTCTCCTGTTAAAGCTGAAGTACTTTAAGAAAAGCATACAGAGTGGGGGAAAGACATGGGGAAACCACAGAGAACCTGACTCCCAGCAGAGTGGTTACATTTTTGCTTAGATGAGCACAGTTCCAGAACAAATCTACACTTTGCATGCAATTTTTAAAATTGTAATAATGGTAAAAATTGTCATCCTTAAAGAAAATCCATTTATAAAATATTCTGTTCTGTGTTCAGAAAGACAAAATTGCTTTTCACTATGTAATATTAATTCCATTCAGCTGTTTTTAAAAGTTAGTCTTTGTGTTCAAGCACATACATATGGATTTCTCTTTTTTTTTTTTTAAATACTTTTTCACTCAATTATGTATCCCTTTGACTGCCAGTGTAAAAATGCTTTCCTTCAGTACTTTCCTCATCATTCACATTCCATTGTCATGTTATAAAAATTTCTACAATACACAGTATTCTGTAGCATAGAAAACTTCATAGGATACACAGAACTTGTACGTGTGGCCCTAAAATATTAGCCCTCCTTGCATCATCTTTTGAAAGACACTACTTGCAAGACCTGCCCCTCATTTAAAAGAACCAAAACAATAAGACAATGACACAAGCATCATCATAACTTGTTTAGGCAAACATACCAACAATGGTCTATATCAGAAAGCAAATTTTCTTGCTTTCAGAAATAATTTTCTAAGCCAAGGCTATTGATGCAGAATCCTGGAATGTAGCTGTGTAGCAGTGAGCAGCACCATAAGAGCATCGCCAGTTCTTGGCAGAACAAAACTAAAACAAAAGGGCATAAGCAGCACAACAGGCAACCAAAAAGTTATGAGGAATGATTCTCTCACGTGACTCCATGGAAGATCCTCCCAGAAATACACCCTGAAAACTCTAGCCTGGGGAGATTTCAGAGGTGCACAGCATGGTGGGCCCTTAAGATGTTCAAAAGACATTTGTAACCGGAGTCATCAGTACAACCTCTGGTATGTGAAAGGCTCGTGTATTTCACTGTATATTATTATTCAGTGCTATTCACACTGATAACACAGTGGAACTCTCATATTTCTTCATAAAAATCAATTTTAAAATATTTGTGCTTATTGTCAGTTTAGATACTATCATTTTATTATTAGCTTCTCTAATGCCCAAGACTGCATCTGTTTTACTTTCAATTTTACCTATTCATCAAGCACTTACATTTTTCTAAATTCTATCTGCAAAATGTTAAGTAGTTGGGGAGATTAACCTTAGCCTTCAATCCCTGTCCACCATCATCATAGCAGAATGAATTTTCTTGTGTTCAAGTTTTAATGGAAGATTTTGAGAAAGCCAAGTGTTAAGATACGTGACTGAATTACTTTCTTCTTAACATGGAGGGAATTGGAGAAAAAAAGACCATGTTACCTTAGAACGAGACTTCCCATTTTCTCCATGGGAAGACATATCCTTTATTGCTTCAGGTGGCATATAATTCATTGTCCCAACCTAGCCACAAAAATGTAAAGACATTCCTTTAAGTGAAGCACTTAATAAAAACTTGATTTTTGTCCCAAAACACTGAAGAGCATATTGAAATTTTTTTTCTATTACAGTTGAAGGCCATTGTTATTCTGTTCAATAAAAACATGTAAAAATCCATATACATGAATATTTATATACACATATAAAACGATTCAGCATAAAATTTCAATATTAATTGAAGTTATTACAATAATCAAAATTATCAGCAGGTACCATAGCACTTTACAGAAAAGTGCAAGTGGATTTTTCAGAAGTATTTCACCTGAGAATCTTTAATGATGCTTGTCACATCTGGCTGCATTTGGTTTGCAATGCCAAAGTCAATTAGTTTTAACATCCCATCAACTATCAGAAAGTTTGCTGGTTTCAGATCACTGTGAATAATGCCTGTAAAAAAGAGGTAAAAGTAAATCCAGGTTTAGTCAATCCAAGCTACTAAAATGGGGTTTTCTATTCTGAATTCCCATAACCCTTGAACAGAGAGAAGGTGCAAATCAGCTTTAACCACCCAAAACCAAATTATTCTCTCCAGATTCTGTAAAAATGCTTCCATTTCTCTTTAAACAGTTACAACTTCTATGAGTTTACAGTTTGAGTTATTACTTATTCAAAACTGCAGGCACTCCAAAACAGCTCCAAGAGATTTGAGTTGCCTGTCCCTGAGTTCAGGACAGGCTCTCCAGCTCTATGTGCAGCGTTGCACTGAAATTCTGCTCTGGAGCAATTCAGTGGCCTGTCCACACCTGTAGCTTTCTCTTATATAATTATCTAAGCAGGTACTTAAAATAAAAGAATATTATTGCTTAATCTTACCATTCACTGAAGAGTACACGATTGACTTCTCAAATGACAGACTTCCATGACTTATCAAGAATTTTGTTTATTATCTACACAATCAACCAATCCATCCTGATATTTTACAAAACTGTTTGTTTCAAAGACATCCCATGTATGTATGTAGACTAAATTTTAGTAGATTTTGCTGTTTGCCACATCACTGAATGTTCCAGTGCTGAAAAGAAGTGATGATCTCTGCTATATGCACTAGTCTTCACTTTTTTCTTAAATAGCAAAAGGATCCAAATCTGCCCTCTCCTTTATGTTATACAGCCAAACAGAATACAGATGCAAACACTTTGATTCCATAGGTAAAGATGAAAGGAAGGACTGAAAAACTCCAAGAAGAAGCTGAAACACTTCAAAGTAAAGATGACAGTGCTGCCTAATATCTGTCATTAATGTCAAAGCTTCTTTTGGAGAGAATGAGTCCAATGGAGAACAAGTCTAATGGAGAACAAGTAGAATTGGGAGTACACACTGTAGTCGAATACAGAAAATATTTTCTGGCTATTGTAAGAAAACAGAAAGCATCACACAAATGGTGCTATTTGCAGATCTCCCTTGAGTTAGTGAAGTCTGCCTAGCATCAAGATTTACCTTTGTCTTTTGTTTCACTGAATTTTTTTCCACAACACAGTAAGTGCCCATCTTTGAAGATAACTAACCTTACACCAACATTAAGAACAATACCACTTCCAAAATTAGAACACATTCATACTTTCTGCCATATAACCATATAAATACTGAGAATTATTTAAGAATACCATATTCATGGATTGTGTGAACAGCTTCCAGCATATTTTTCCAATAGCTCTTTCGTTCCAATGGATCAATGTTTTTTTTCTTCTTAAGCCAGCTATTGAGATCTATATTTCCACACTCCATTACCATGTAGATATGTTGATCAGTAATTTCACTAAAAATGAATATATATACTTATGTTAAAAGTTAAGGAAACATCTTTTTATATAGAGACACTGGTTAAATAAAACTAGTGTTTACTCACTAGCCATAAAGGCGAATGATCTTATCACTATGTTGCTGCAGTTTACTCAAATGGGCAATTTCATTCTTATAGCTCTGAACAGTCTGTTGATCAGCTTCCTCTAGATTCACATATTTGACAGCATACAGCTGCTTCTTGTCATTCAGTACCTGAAACACCTGAAAAACAGTATCAGTTAATAACTTCATACATTCCTAGTTCTGATTTTCTATGGTCCTTCATCTCAGCACAGTCAAAATATCAAAAGAAAAAGTGTACCTTCTCAAAAGGAAGAAGCAATGCAAAGCAGTTCACACAAGTTGGCAGGAAGGGAAAAAAATAAAAAAAAAAATTCAATAAAGAAGGCACCATTTACAGTAGAAACAACCCTCTACCATAAACCACCTTTGTGCCACATTGTATTTCACTAGGTGTAGTACATCACAAGTCTGAAGTGTTCCTAATGCGAAGATTACAAAATTACACTTTGCAGAGATATGGGTTTGATCTGCCACAGTGCATTCATTTTGTCATATCAAGATCATTTACAGGTTAGACCACATGGTACATAAGAGGCTGCGAGCACCAAATCTGTTCAGTCTTAGGATGAGAAGGGTATAAGGAATCTTACTGCTGCCTTCAGCTATTTAAAGGGAAGGTCTGAAAAAGACTCCTCAGCGATCATTGAAGTATGAGATGCAATAGACATAGTTAACAAGAGAAATCACAATTAGATATCTGGAAATTTTTTCACCACCGTGTAGTCCAAGAGGAAAACAGCTTGTCCAGAGAGGCTGTGAAATCTTCATCCTAAGCAATACTCAAAACTTAAATGCAAAAACCATGACGTCCAACAGAGTTTGTGTGACGAGCAGCCTGCTCTATTTTGGCCTTGCTTTAAGCAGACTATTAGACAAAGTGACACTGCTGTCCTACCCCATTCTACAAGTGTACACTGCTGACACAAGAAGCTCCTCTTTCTAGAGGACCTGCTGACTGGAAGCTGGCTAATAGTATTCCAATTTACAAGAAGGGCATGAGGGAAGACCCAGGAAAGTACAGACCTGTTAGCCTAACTTCAGTTACTGGAAAAGTTACAGAGAATTTCATCCTGGGTACTACTAAAAGGCATTTAAAGGACAATGCAATGATCAGGCACAGTCAACATGGGTTCACAAAGGGAAAGACCTCTAATTAATTTGATCTTTTTGGAACAGATCCTCCCAGAAGCTTTGCTAAGGCACATGGAGGACAAAGAGGCGATTTGAACGAGGTAACATAGCTTTATCCAGGGCAAGAGCTACAGATGTCATCTGTCTGGACTTCTGTAAACCCTTGGACAGCAAAACTGCTTATGTTGTTAAGAAAATAAAGAATTATAACAAAACCAAGAGACCTTGGCAAAATTATTTCCCAAGATCTCATGACCCCACATTTCCTTATAAAAAGATGCTCACTCACCACTTCAGGCATAGCAACACTCTGCTTCTCACACAAGTTACACAAGTGGTGAGAGATGATCTTTTCACTTCAGGAACTCTCAATCAACCTTAGAAGTCACTCATTTCCCAACAATGTAAACACGCTGCCCTGAATTACAGCCCCTCACATTGGGATCTACATAATGCAGCACATCTCTTACAACAGAACAGCTGATTTTGTTAGGAATTTTAATGTTCACTCTACCGTTGAAATCATCTTCAAGAGCAAAAAGTCTAAACAAACCAGCAAATTTCTGGACTCTCTGGGTCAAACGTTTTGTACATGTTAGTACTAGGCACTCGTTTAGTGAGTTTACAATACAACTACTACAGTGTAAATGAGTGATTACCTAAAAGGATAAAGGAGCATCTTACCTTACTTGAGCCTCCACTGCCTATTTGCTTTAATACTGTATAAACTTTTCCATTGATGGCAAGACATTCGTGTGAAGGGATAGAAGCTGGAACCTGTGTATGTACAGAAACGGTTAGAAATAACTACTGGTATAATGCAACAGACCTTGGTAGAGCTCGACTTTTTTATCAAGTTAAAATGCTTTAAGTTGTCTTGGTCTTTATGAACAGGATAAAATTGCTTGCAAGCAGTAAAGATAAACTTTAAATGAAAGCTAAAAGATCCCTGCAACAAAAGTATTTATATAATGACCATCTCTTCGAACATAACACCTCTGAACTCTTGCAAAAGATACCAATGCTCTTCACACCGGAAATCAAGGAAAAGGTGTTCTTCAACGAGGCTTCCCAGACCATTAGAGACACCTCCCTCTTCACATATATTGTCAGAAACTAGATTATCTAAGAGACTTTCAGTCCCAGCATGTAATTGAGAGACGTATTCAAACCATCTACTATTTGATTTGAAGCTAACTACTAGCCAGAAGATTTCAGTGTTGTGAAGCAGAAACAGCCTTGTGTCTTGCCCATATCTGCTACACCAAGCCATAGAAAGGTCTCAAGTTTTGTTTATTAATGTATTAATACTTATCCTCTAGCAGGAAGCTTCAACCTATCCCCTAGTTTTACCTAGAATTGGAAAGATTCCTATCTGAATGTGCAGTAAGGTAACCCATTTTTACATGATCTCAGGCCACAACAAATGCATCCAAATTTGTGAAATCTAACAAAATGGAGGAGAAATGCAAGCCTTCGGGTTTTTTACCTCCCTCAGACTCATGGTTTTCAACACACATTGCTTCTCTTTATTGGTACTCCACTGTAGTGGGCAATAGCACTACAAAAGCACAGCAGAACAAAAATAGTGACTCTAGTTCTTGCCTCTGTCATTAAGTAGGATCTGAAAAGGCTTAGGTTGCAGACATAAAGGCTCCAGGATTTTGACACAACTGATTTTTCAAGCCCTGACTTATTTCATCTAGATTCAGACATACACATGAAGAAACAGTTATTTTGAGAATAAGTAATACAGATTACTTTCCATTATTCATCAGAAATGTGAGTAGTAATTTTAGATTAAAAAAAATATATACATACATTTATTTTACCTAAAGTAGTCCCCAGGGAAAATATGTACTGAAAAATTACAGAAGACAGCCTAAAATTGTTACCTGCAAGCCAGTTTGATTCTGAAATGGAGTTGCTGGAGTATGTGGTAGATAATACGGGAACTGGCTGTAGGGAGTAGAAATTTGACTTCCTGGTAGAAACTTGTTCTTTACAACTGGTGTGCTGAAACTAAATAAAATTATGAACAATATCTGCACTTAGTTGTATTTTTTTAAGATTATTTTAACAACAAAGTTGAAATCTTCAGTGCTTCTTGCAAGTTAAACCCTATTGACTAGCAAGAGCCCAAGCCTCCAGTATATTCTATAACTAGCATTAAGACCACATCATCTCCTAAAACAAGAAGTTCTTTAGAAGTACACTGAAACTATGACATACTGAGAAAATATTTTTTAAAACACTAACAAAATCCCCATCTTCAGACACTAGCTGGCACTTCTACTTCCCAGCAACTGAAAAGTGAAAGCACTATAAAGCTAAAAGAGCTGACCACAAGACAGTTTGAGCCACACTTAGTTTTCTCCAGCTTATTGTTGTTTATTTAAAACCTTTTTAGATTATCTTTTTTTTAGGTAAGCATATTGAGACAGACAACTTCAAAAATCCTCACATGATTTCCTTGAGAGCTTTAGCTCATACTGCGTATGAGCAGAAAGATTATGTATTTAAAAAAATGAAAGATCACAAGAAATCCTATGGGTTTTTCATTTGTTCCCTTGATGTGTCTTGCATCTATTTACTTATATTACCAAACAAACTTTAATTTCCCCACAGTATTTACCGAAACTGATGCCAAGAACAGAACTGGAAAAGAACAGAGATGCCTAGAATTTTTTTGTAGAGTAAAATCCCAGAAGTTAAAATTAAGTCAGTTGATTAAGTCAGCTAATAAAATAAGAAGTTAAAAAACAGTCAAAAGGATGGTTCTCGATGAACACAGAAGCACGCAGCCATTCTGCATATTTACCATGCGTATACATACTGCATGTAATGAGAATTTTGAAAATTTCTGTATTATCAAAGTTTGAAAGAAGCAAAACCAATCTATTCAAGGGCTACTTTTATCAAGTTCCTTCATGAGATGATGTCCTTCATTCCCTACATATATTCTAAATTCTACAGCTTTAGACATAGGTCTTATCAACAAGAACAGTGGTTCCTCGGCATACAACCTTGACCTAAATGATTCATCCCAGAGACTTACGAAAATAGTAAGTAATCGTATAATTATAAAGATTTGCCAACATCACATAGGGGTTTATGCCTCATTTAAGATCACATGGATAAGTTAGGAAATACCAGCATTTGTTTAAGTGCTTAATTCTGCAAGCCTCTAGATTCCTTACAGTATTTTTAAAAACCCTCAGACACTTGCATCATGGGAAGTAGATGCAGAGCTATCAATCTAGAAGGCTTGTCAGTCACAAAAAAAGTCATCTAAAAGGAACTGTCACATAGCAGGGGTCAGAGAAAGGTAAATGCTCTACTCATGGATGTGATGGTGTAGAGACAAATGCTGAGAAGCTGATAGAGAAGGCAGAGGTCGCTAAACATGATCTGAATCTCAAAGTCAGGCACTTCACAGAAGCACATGGAATGTTTGCTACCTGAACAGAAAAACTTAAGCAACCCCATGACAACCTGCATAAGTCTTTCCAGAGACCACCTACCCTTCATGAGCATGCAGCTCAGAGACGTGGCTTACCAGGCCATATAGTCATTAGATGCGGTGCTTGGTGTTCCCCAAACACATGATGGATCACTTCTCTTAGAAACAGGATCTGGTGGTGAGAATCCTTTTAAAATGGGATGACCGGACTGTTCAACGTTCATTGGTTTTCTCTACAAAGAACAAAATAAGTTTTTAATTTCTTTTATTTTTTTGATTTCTTCAACACGCAAAGGCTGCTGCTACATGTTCTACATCTTCCTGTTACTTTACCTCTCTAGGGAAGCATTTCTGTGACACTTCTTGAATTGGACAATTTTTCCTGGCACTAGCACAGGTCAGTTTAATCTGATCTAACTGCTTTCTATAGTTTTCACCAAAACTAGATTCTTGCTGTTGACTTTCCAGTCTCTTGGACTCTGGTATCTTCAGCTCCTGATGTTGAACTTTATTTTCTGGAAAAAAAACCCAAAACAAACCACAGTAGATTACTAAAAAGACTAGATATTTCATACTTGAAACAGTTTCTAACAGATTTATCCCACAGTTTCTAGAATAATTTTACCCCATTTTCTAGATCAAAATAAACAACCAGATGAGTGCTGAAAGCAACTGCATTTCTGCTTTTCTGTATTCAGAGAGAATTGCAGGAGTTTTGCACCTTTTTAAGTGAAAGACAATCTCTCACTTTTTTAAGCTTACTTGAGCCAAAACCATCTCAAGATTAAGTTTCAACAAGCCAAGTTAGATCTATGGCATCTATAGGGTAAACTACGAGCATACACAAGAAAAGTCACAGGAAAAGCAAACCACTATAAAACGCAGTAAAAACTAAACAGACTTTTCAGGAATTTTAGTCCTTCATTTGAATTTTTCTACCTTTTTATTTTGTGGTACAAATTAGCACTGTTATCTGACACTGGCAATATTTTTCTACCCTCAGGTTGTCAAATTTTAAGCCGAAACCTTGCACTGCTGCTATTTTGATGCCTATTTCTTATATGCATTGCAAGAGGTAAGGACGTAATGAATTAGCACTATAAATTGGCGTTTTACATCAAGCCCAGCACTTTAGTTTTGGACAGTGTCACAGTTGGGATTTCTTTGGGTTTTGGGGTTATATTTTTCCCACAACTATCACAGACACCATGCAAAAGCCAAATTTTAATTAAATAATCCAATTCCAATCAGACCAACTTCTGTTTTTTGAAAAACATTTTATTTAGCAATTTATTTATTAATTTTATTTAGATTTTTTTTAAAAAACATACAGGACAGCATATTGCCAATGCTTATTCTATTTCAAACTACTCAAACATGACATTAATAGTTACCTTCTCTTTTCGTCACAAGACTTGTATCCACTTCGGATTTGAGAGTTAGAGTTGAATTATTAGCCGTTTCTAAGCTGTCCTCATTCAACATCTGCAACTGTAACGAAGCTTTTTCTTGTAAGGACTAAGGAGCATAAAAAGCATCTTAAAAGAATCAAAGAACTCAAGAGTAGTATCCAAAAGACATTTCCTTATGGTAATTAAATGAGAGATGCACCACAAAGCATCTTCAAATATGCTTCAGAAAACAGTGCAGGTTACACAGACAAGTATTACTGATGTTATTTTTAAATAAATCAACTCTGACTTTCCATAATCCAGTTTCTGTAATAAAGATCCAAATGTTTTGTATTCTGGAATTTTCTTCTGGGAAACGAGGACACGGGACATGAAAATGCAAGGCATAACTGAAAACTAACCTCTATCAAAAGCCATAATTTACAGCTCCATAGAGCACTTAAAACTCAGTTAAATGGAATTCATTAAATAGAGTACTTCTCATGCTAAAACTCGTGACAACATCTGAAAGCTCCCTTAGTCAAGTTGAAATCTGCTTATCCCCGCTTCACAAATCATATGATGATTTCTAACGCTACCCGTGTTGCTCCCATCAGATGTACTGTTTAGAGAAAGCTCTTTCTTAATGCCTAATTAGGCATAATAGTCTTCAAATTTAAAAGCCACAGTGAAGGCTTCTATCTACTACTGATTACTTAACAAAGGGAAATTATACCTTCTTTCTTTCTTGAATTGAAAAAGGTGGTGGTGTACCTTTCATTCTAATACCATAAGATAGCCAGAGTGAGTTCCTTGTATGTATTTTAAAGATATTTAAGTTACCTGTAAGTCTCCCGGGTCATATGAATCACACCCATTAGATTTTGGTTCTGATAGCGGGAAAGGTGCAACGAAAGCTGTACATTTGGAGCTGGATGTCTGCCTATTGAAGTAACATTGTTAATTACAATCACACCAATGTACAACGGCCTTTTTGTCAACTACATAAAATATTAAAAATATTTTGAAAGTTACAAGACTATCTGTTACCTAATTTTAAAAACTAGAATACGCAAACATGAAGATATTTTGAACAAAATTCATTTTTGCCTGAATCTCCATTTATTTTGACCCTGCTGATTAGTTGGAACAAGTAATTTATCTTTGTGTGCTTTCATACAAGGAATCTGTGTAGTAAGATCAGAAGTACGTTACTGTAATACCTCTTGCAACTATAATGACTATAATCTTCAGGTCAATTTTAACTTTCTTAGCATTGGACATTTCCACTACCCAACAAAACCACTCCTGAAAAGGAGTATTAAAATCTGTTGTGCTGTAGTAAACCAAATAACCATACCTCTTCATAACACTGGCTGTAAGTGGGACGACATTTGAATTCTCCACATCATCACCATCATCAGACAGTAGTTTAACAGGAACCCTCCCAAACGGGCAAGTCT
Organism: Empidonax traillii; assembly: GCF_003031625.1. Lineage (NCBI taxonomy): Eukaryota > Metazoa > Chordata > Aves > Passeriformes > Tyrannidae > Empidonax > Empidonax traillii. Next base: position 32,349 of record NW_020956068.1, read on the forward strand.
AAGAGCAAATTAAATGCTATCAGGTCAGTAAAACAGAATGAAGAGTTTAAGATTTTTAAGAAAATGTTACATGCTCTACCTGGTTAGATTTGCTTAGTGGTCTCAATGGGTTTTGATAATCAACTAGAGCACTAAGTTCCTGTGACTTTTCTTCCCTGAAGAAAAAAAACAAACACACAAAATAAACACAAAACCAAACAAACAACACTGTAGTGTCTATGTTTGGTTTAAATTACATTTTAAGAAATTAAGTAAGAAATCAAGACATTACCCAGAAAAAAGTTTGTTTAAAGTAGAATTTTCACCAGAATCATTCGTTTTTATGCTTCTGTGATTTCCAACTATGTTCTGAAGCCCAGATTCCTGTGTACTTGATACTGTAAGGAAAATAGTTAGAATCATTCAGATTAGGACACTTGAGAATAATCCATAATTCATATCAGGTAAACTCAACTGAATTATTCTAAGCAATTAATTGGGTTAAATTAAATCAGTTGATTTCATCGATAGCAAATTTGAGAGTGGTCTTATGAGCTGTGTGAGGTCAGGGAATATCAAGCACTCATCTCATTCACCAGCCCCATATTAATCCAGGAGAAAATCTTCCTTGATTACTGAAGTTCTGGCAAAAGCTACATGAAGTTGTACATTAATCTTATAATGAAGTGTCAATTCAACTCCTGCTTACATTAATACTGAGTTTGTGAAAATAAAATATATATTAAACTTTTATCTCTAAATAATTCAGCTACTATTTAGCCTTTTTTCAAATACCTAATGTTACAAACTTACGCAGATGAAAAACTAAATAAGCCTACACTTTCCCCAAAGTTCACTGCTTCCTAATTGGCACACAGGGTTTTGCCATGTGTTCTCTCAGAGGCATTCCCTCAGCTAAAATGGAACAGGACAGAAAATAAAATTGATTAAAAACTAATAATATAACTGAGTATTACAGCTGTTCCTAAATGTTTGAATTCCTCCCCACACCCAACTAGCATTTCACTCAAAGGTTGGTTCAATAGGAGCCAGGCAAACCTCAAACCACACTCGTGAAAATATATCCCTAAGGAAATTACATTCTGTCCTTATACAATGCAAAAACATGGAAGTGTTTGACAACACTCTTGGGAGAGTTAGCTACACACACTTCAGTACTTAAGTCAAACCACGTGTTTTGCTCAATTCCACTCCCAACAAATTTATCTCCTGAAAACTTCAAGAGATAACTATTCCCTTATTGAAGTTATATACCCATCAATCAGGATCAGTTATGTTTTATGATATAGCCAAGCACTTTAGTACTGATAAACACATGGGCTTTATCCATACATAAAACAAAGCTGAAATGGGTTATTTTTCCCAGCTTTGACTTCACTGAAATGACCACCAGCACTTCCTCAGTGTGTCAGAAGATACACCTCCAAGTAATCTATCTGTATGGTTTAGTCTGTGTGCCTCAGTTCTATCTCTTCTCTATCAACAGCAGCTCTTATTTCCAACTTCCAGCTGAAAGCCTCTATTACAAACTACAAATACGTAATGACAGTCAGAGGAACACCCTCTGCAGAACTACAGAACCCACCATCCCTGGCTCCTGTGAACTACAGTCACTGCACTGAAGATAAAGAGTATTGATGGAGTAAGATTGAAAATATAAATAAATATGTCCATTTATTAGACAATAGCAGATTCTGAGTTCTTATCTGGAAGGGAAGAACACTAGAGATTTTTTCCAATCTAGTATTACAACAATATAAACTCAACCAATATTTTAAGAAACTGCAATTACCTGCTAAGTTCTCCTTGTCCTCATCTGAAAGTAACTGCTTTTTTTTCAGATGAAAGTTTTGCAGAGCAGTTTCCAGCATTTCTAGTGGAACAGCAGAGTACTCCACAGCTTTCTGAAGGATCTGCTTACACTTCTTCTCATTTTCTAAGTAGTAAGAAACACAGAGTTAGGAATCAAGTAAATGAAAAACAATTACACCAGGACAGTGTTGCTTTTGAACGAGCTGGTTACATTCATGCTATCTTATATTCACTTCACATCATTCTATAAAGCCATTGTTCATTAGGCACTTCTCCCTTTAAATATTTACTTTAAGGACACTGCCTGGAACAAGTTAAAAGTGGATCATGGAAGTCAGTTTTTCACATTAGGTTGAACACCAAGTCACAAAATATGCATTCTCAGTATTTCTCAGTGTTATAGGAACTGCAAGGAAATACAAAATATTCTAAAATCCCCTTTTTCTGTAGTATCACCAAGGTAATACAACTTTTATGAACTTCTATTTAGATCTGACCAAGAAAAATTTTATTTTATATATATATACTATAAAACATCTTTAATGCACTTAATAGAAATCAAATTTAAAAGCAGCTATTAAATAAAACATCACTACTCCAGGCAGTGCTACAGTTAAGAAAAGAGGAGTGAAAAGCAAGGATATGGTTTCATTACAATTTTAAACATTACTAAATGTCATAAGCAGATAACATTGAAGAGAGCTGGGAGGGAAAAGGAAGTGTTTTAACAAACCGTACTGGAAGCAGTCAATTTACATATGTAAGCATGTAGTCATACAGCTATTAAAAAAGTATAAATCATAGAAGGAAAGAAGAGTACTGCAACCATAATATCTTCCCTGGTCTTTAGAGCATCAGTGCAAACTGATGCAATGTCTTGTTACAGCTGTCAATGCCCCTCAAATCTCAAATGCCTTTATTCCTCAATTCCAAAGCAGCAGAACATCAACTACTTTGTTCTTACAGGTACCACATACATTTATACTTAAGTATTTCTAATAATGTATAGTAGCACATTTAAGAGCACGTCTCCAGCACTCAAAACCCCACCAGTAACTCAAACTGGATGTCAATGCTGCCTGCAGTTCAGGCTGGGGATACTGCCATGTATCTATTAGGAACTCATGCTTTAGGTAACCCATTTTAAGAACATTAAATGGGTGATGTCAGACACTGAAACAAAGAAACACCAAAATTAGATTAGTCATGTTTTCATTTAAATCTATTTTGTGCTTATTTGTTGTAGCTTGGTTTTTATCTCCTTGGTCAAACACTGTTTTTTCTCTCAAATCATTAGCAAGTGCATAGGCTTTAAGAATCCTTAACCAGCATTCTGTGGTTCTATCTTGGGCTATATTTAGTAACCACACCTTGCTTCAACAAGACCTGCTACTCGAAAGTAATTCCTCCTAGTGTTATGTGTCTCATTGAGTAAGAAAGAGCATGACACCAAAACACCCATGTGAAAAATTAACTGCTTCATCCCCCTTAAAAGGTGAAGATCCAAAACACGAAAGTGGAAGTATTTCTGAATTTCAATCTGTCCACTTTGTCACATACCAAAAGCCTGAATCCACCTTAGCATAACACTTTATATAGTCAAAAGAATTTTATCTATGGTTATGAGTTATGAACAATTCACAGTAAATCTTGCTTCAAGTACACTAACCAAGGCACCCAAGTAAGGACAAGACAGACCCTCATCTAACCTATTTAAATGAAATTGTATCTAGTTTTTAAGTCAAAAAAACAAATAAATAAATTGGCACTTTTACTGCGTCACTCCATTTTCAGGCCATTAACATTCAATTATTAAGAAATCAACATCAATTTGCCAACTCTAATTTCATAATTTCAACTTGAGCTTTATCTTGAGCAAAACTGTGAGTTAAAGAAGTGAATATACAATTAACTTTTTGTTCTTAAAGCAAAAGGACATATTGACAGGTGTTTCAAAGCACTGCTGAAATCACTGGGATGAGGAGGCAACAAAGCACTACGCTCCTCCTTTCCCTCCGGCCTAAACTGGACACACTCAGTGAAAAAGGAACGGTACTCTTAAGTAACACTATTCAAATCACATGTTCTTTAATCCTCTTTTAAGCAGCAGGGACACTACAGCTCCATACACATTTCCAAATGACACCTAGATCAGCTCAAGGGTAACAGATACAAATCAGAGAGCACACTGGAGATACAAAGCCAATCATAACTGGCTTATTTCCTTTGGGATTAGGACTTCATTTTGCTTTAACTACTTGCTGTCAAAGTAAGATAAACTATTGCATGAACACATCCCACAGCTACAGGATGAATTTAGTCATTGGTAACCTGTAGCAACATTTCTACACTTAAATTACACAATAGGTTTTATTACACTTATTTAACAATATCTTTATTATTGCAGAATTAGTGTCTTTTTATCTGCTTAAATAAACATACAGTGCTCACTAAGCAAATTATTAACTACTATTTACTACTGTTTAGAAGTTCAATACCACAAGATTATATTAGAACAAGAGTGGTCAGATAATTGATTTATGGGAAACAGAAAGACTGTGTAATTTCAAGTCAAAACAGGCAAATTTTTGTCTCCTCCCCATCCTGTAGAATCATACTCAGTAAAATCTTCCTCCATCAATTATTTTACATAGCAGGTATTTGAGGGGGATTTCCACAGCCTTTCCTGATCCGTTACAAATAAACCTATCAGTTAAGAAAAACTGGAAAATGTGAGAGGATAAATGAGTATCTATTATTGATTTTAACAAAATGGCTCTGCATCATGGGACACTCTTTGAACATCTAAACAGTATCCTAAAATACAGTTGAAAAGTAATACTAGAGCGAAAAATGTATAGAGAAAACCACTACCAGTGGACAATAAACAGAAGTAAATGAAGAGAAATAAAAATGTAAAATGTATTCAGAATCCAGAGTGTAGAATAGGCAGATTAATTTCATTTAATTATTTATTGTAGCTAAGTTTGGGGAGCATTTCTTATGCTAGGCAGCATACAACAGCTTGAATGATACTAAAAAAAAAAAAAAAATGAAGAAAAACAAATTACAAAAAAAATCAAGATATATCCACCAAGCCTTTTGTTTTCAAATAAGAAAACAGCTTTAATGACATGTGCTTGTCTTAAGGTACAGAGCAAGATGCTAAAGGAAGAAATAAACAGGGTGACAGATCACTGCTCTAATCACCCGTGGAAGGAAGAGAAACCCAAAAATACTCACGGGCAGCAACACAGCCTTGCTACCAGGTACCAGGGAACCAAATTGCACATTGATAGTGTATCTTGGTTTAATAAAAAACATACTAAGAATCTACAGTTACTGTTTCAAAGAAGACAGAATTTGTTCCACAAGCAAACAAAGTATCTAAAGGGAAATCACCACCCAAATCTGAGCTTCACTCAGTGCAGAGAGAGCCTTACACAAAAACCTTCCACTGCAAGATCTAAGACCAAAAAAATAGAAAATAGTTTCATCTTGTTTCATCAATGAATTTCACCAATGACTTTTCATCTTGTTTGAAAATTATTTCTAAAAAGGAAGAAAAATATCATGAACATTGTGCATATTTTCATTCAAAAAATGAACCCACATTCTCAGTAAATTTTGTTAAAAAAAAGAAAATCCAGCTTTTTTTTTTCTGATTTAATACTTATCACTTTCCTTGCAAATAATGTAACAGAGAGGAAGCTGATAACAACAAAACCTAGAACAACACAGAACAGCAACACCAAGCAAGGTTTTTTACGCACCTTGTGATAGCTCAAACTGTGCAAAAGCCACGTGCACAAAAGCAAATTTCTTGCAGTTCAGTCTGGCCAGGTGAAATTGGTCCCGTGCCTCCTCTGGATCCTGAAGACTGTAAAGACAGCACATTAATAGTTACAAATGGTGAAGAGCTTGAGAAACAAGTTCCATGTGCTGGATAACGGCTTTAGATAACTACGGAAAAGCAATCCATCTATAGCTAAAGATTTTCCTCTGCCTTCGAGCAATCAGTGTACTACAAATACACAACAAACCTTAGAAAGCTAATACCTGGAATATATAAAGTTGAACCTTTCAAAAAAATCCAAAAAGTACTCAAACCCAGAAGAGAAAGCTGAAGGACTCCTCCCCTGTCACTGCTTATATTATGCCTCAAAATATGCCGATATTTTCCCTCTGAGCACTTACTAACCAGTTGTCCCAAATTTCACCCTGCCTCAACAGGTAAGCAAAGGTACCACTTAAAAGTGGGAAGAGAGAAAGATTTATGACAATGGTTCAAAATAAAAGCACAGAAAAATATAACATGGAAAGCTAAAGAGAACATATTTTTCAGTAGAATTCTGTGGAATCAAGAATGAGATAATCTATCACAGTTTAAGCACGTTATTAGTCTCTAGCAGGTTCACTGAACTCATCTCTGCTTACCCAAAGCAATAGGACAGGCATGAAATAACCCATCTGCAGGCAAAATCTGAGCAAAAGAAATAAGACTCTAACGTGAATTACGTTCACTTTCCAAGAGTTTATTAAATTTTAAGTTCCAATAGAAAGCAGGAACAGCTTGGATAGCAATACAAAGAACAAGACTCAATGCACTAGCAACAGGCATCAAGTGCCACACACTTGGTGGCACTGTGCTATAGTCAGAAGCATTACGTGAGAGCAGGCCTGGCACAGTTAATGTACAATACAGATCATCAGACACAGATGCACTGTTTGCCTTTGACTATTTCAGAGTACATTCAAAGGTTCTTCAGACAACCTTGGTATCATAATTGGTAAAAAAGTATTGGCACAACAGACTGCAGCTAGAGAAGATACCAGGACAATAAAGGTCCGGTGCCGAGAATGGAATAATCCAGTTTCAAACCTACTCATTGGGTGGAGAAAGTCTTGGGGGTGATGGCTGATGAAAAACTTAACATGAGCTGGCAATGTTCACTCACAGCCCAGAAAGCCAAATGTATCCTGAGCTGCATCAAAAGCAGCGTGGTCAGCAGGTCAAAAAGAGGTGCTTCTCCCCATCTACTCCACTCTTGTGAGACCCCACCTTAAACACTGTGTTCAGCTCCAGGACCCCAGCATGGATCTGTTGGTAAGAGTCCAGACAAGGGTCACAAAGACCATTAGGCAGCTGGAACACCTCTCCTCTCAAGAGAGGCTGAGAACATTGGGGCTGTTCAGCCTGGAGAAGAGAAGGTTGCATGGAGACCTCATAGCAACCTTCCAGTCTCTGAAGGGGGCCTACAGAGCAGCCAAAGCAGGACTCTTCACCAGGAACTGTAGTGATAGGACAAGGAATAATGGGTACAAACTAAAAGAGGGGAAATTTAGGCTGCATATTAGGAAGAAATTCTTTACTGTGAGGGTGGGCAAGATACTGGAACAGACTGCCCAAGGAGGCTGTGGATGCCCTAACCCAGAAGTGTTCAAAGTCAGGTTCAGTGGGGCCTTGAGTAACATGGTCTATTGGGAGGTGTCCCTGCCCACGACAGGAGACGTTGGAACTAAGTGATCTTTAACATCCCTTCCAACCCTTAACATTCTATGAATCTATGATCAGAAGAAAACAATGTTGATGGCAATAGACACTAAAATCACAAAATAAGGTATTTCCATCATAATTCAAGCACAGAATGATGAGTTCTTATATTGAAAATTTATACTTACGCTTTCAACTCAGCAAATCTCACAAGGATGCGAGCATAGCTCTCATCTTGACTGTACTTTTCTGCAGGCAAGGCAGTCACCGCTTGACTGTAACGACCAATGAGTCTATTCAGTAGGCTAACATCCATCTGAGGAACACCCTTTTTCTCTAGTCTAAGCAAAAAACATAGCCAATCTTCTGGATTATTTGCTGTCATCATTATTTGATTAACAGTTCCAGAGTTATCTGTCAGAAAAACAAAAAATGTTTGATTAAAAACGCAAATGTGAATGGAAGAAAATACTTCTTATAAGCTACCCCACAAGACAATTACTGATTTTATTTTTTAATTAAGATCAGAGCAACGCCTTAAGAAACAAAGAGGAACAAAATTTACTTTGTGGTCCTTAATACTGAAGAAATGCTAAATCCTTTCACTCAGTCTAGGTTAAGATCTGTTGCACAAGTGACAAAAGAATAATAAAACCAAATACCTGTTGTATCCGCTGAGATTTTAGTACAGTTAAGCTCATCTGTGATATTGTCTTCATTTCTGTATTTGTTTTTCAAGTTTCTGACTCTATTCATGATTGATGCAATTTGCGGCAATCCCCTTTCACTTAGGTCCGCCTCCTCCATCTGCAGACACAAGGTTAAAACACAGGGAAGTTACCCTGTTGTAGCTCACCTGCATTGGAATTACCATGGGAAAATCTCTCCTGCATAATTTGCAGCTTGAGACTCAAGCACATTATGTAACAAATATTCTATTAAGCCTTTTGTCATGGTAGTTAGACGAGTAAACCTCTTCACAGAAGACAACTTCGATGAACAAGAAGAACTGGCACTTAACTGATCCACCCAAATCCTAGTCCGAGCTACACAGTAGCCCTTTCCACCAAGGTACATTCAGTGTTGGAATAAACTGGGGGGCAGGATGGGTTGCCTGAGATAGCTTTGAGTCTATTGCATTAAAGCACATCCTGAATCTGTACATTAGGCTGGCTAAGAGACAGTCCTCCTCCCAGCTGTGCCCTCTTACTGCCTCACTTGAATAAACTGCAATGGAACGAGCACTTGTCAGGCTTCACAGTGACCTGGCTCAGGGACAAATCCCAGCAGAAAAATACATAAAAAGCAGGAAGAGATTTTACCATTTTGCTTGATATTTCTTGTGCTTTCTCCCCTGTGTCAGCATATGGACAAGAAAAAGGAAAAGCAGGAAGGACAGATTTTCATTTGATGACATCCATAAGGCTGGCTTAGAGTACCTTAGATGTGTCACCTCTCACACAGACACACACACCTCACTTAAAGAAGCATTTTTCATAGAGAAAGAAAATTTGACACTATAAAATTGAAGATTTAACAATATTTTTTTTTTCCATCACAGATATAACTTACATAGAAATAAGTTTCAAGACATAAAAGATACTTACCAGTCATTTTAGCATTACTTTCTCTCAGTAACGGACACAATATTTTTTATTTAACATAATAAATGTATAACTGATATAAAGAATATCAGTTCATTCATGTTATGTCTCAATTTTAATATTATCCATCTCTAAAGCAGCACTTTTTGACATGCGGTACACTTATTTATGCCACTTAGTTTCTAAATCAAGCATTTTTAAATAGTTCCTTGTCCTAGTCCTCTTTTGCTGTTGCAAAATTTTACCATCTAGATGTCTATCCAAAATGATGCATTCCAAGAGATTACACAAATAAAGACAAACCACTGAAAACAAGTGAACCTGTAGAGATATATAACAAATTACTATACCACATTGCTTGTAATAAATAATATTCAACTTTTTTATTAATTCCTGGTTGAAATCTCTGCTTTATATTAAAGAATATAATCCACTCAAACTAAAACTGATGAGGTTTAAAAAAGGAAATATTAAAAACATTAAGACAAAACTATGCATGGTTAACCTTCCTATAGACTCTGTTCAGGAAGGGCACTCTTGTGCATATTTTCAAAAGAACAAGTCACATTACATTTTCAAAAGTCACAATAGTATCACTGACAGGGGTGGCAGGTTGCTAACAAAAAAAGATCGTTTTTGTCACTCACAGGTGTGCTATACAAACCTCTCTGTATGTCTACTTTTGACTCCCAAACTTAGTCACTATAGTTAATCTGAAAACTAACTTAGAAAGCTTCAGTGCAGCTAAAATTGTGTTGGAGCAGTGTGAACAAAATTGGCTGGGAATGGGCAAAGTCACAGATGAAAAATCAACTCCAAACCTCTGCTCTCATGGTTAGCAGTGAAGACAAACAAATATTTGAAAGTTACCACTGCTTTTACATACCAAGTAAAGGAAACAAGTCTATTTAGGCTTACCCAGAATTACTCATTAAGGCTGTGATGAGACAGGGATGAACTATGCATCTATGCCTGAAGAGATTTCAGGATAAATAAATTTTATCAGTAATAAATACATATCTTGAAAGATACATGGTCTATCTACAGCCTTAGTTTGCACAGTTTGTGACAGTAAAAGGACCTAGGGATTGTCTCACCACAAAGGATGGAGAGTCACAATCTTTCAAGTTTAACAAACAGGTAGAAGCGTGAAAAGATATTATGACAGAAAAGTCTGCCAGACACAGGATTCTTTCTAAAGAACAAACTAGGTAAGGGCTTAGAAGTTCCTACCTAATTACAAATCAGGGCGGGGTGCACACAGATTTTTTAGAGCACATTGAAAAAGAAAGAATGTTGACAAAAAGATGTAAAAACAAAATTAAGGTAAAAGTGAGTATCATTGAACTTGGTGTTTTGGAAAAGCTAGAAGATTTTTTTCTGAGTCTTTTATAAGAGTAACTTAGCTATCATATGGTAATTTAAATCTAGATTTGCAGTTTGTAACATGTCTAAATAAATGAAAAAGTGTTAAGCTCTTCACTCTCAAGTCTCAATGTATCATGGTGCAGTGGTACTCAAAGGGGACCTGTTGACTATAAGGGTGTAACTTTCAGATCAACACAGACTAGCAAAGACACAGCAAATTAAACTATACTGAAATTATAATTATCCAACACTTCATTAAAAGACTTGAGAGCTTCACCAATCAACAACTGCTGAAAACCACTGTTATAGTAAAACAGCTGTTGGGGATACATGGAAAGCTTGCAGGTTTTTTCCTGCACGCTAGTGAAAGTTAAAAAAAAAAAAAAGTTCAGATATTTAAACAGACGCAGTGCAACCAAGCATTTTCACGATTCAAACACCTTCCCAGTTTACATCCCCTCCCATTCACAATAATCTAATTATATTCTAAAAGCCAATATCATACGTCTCTATAATCCTTACCATCTATGCACATCTGGCAATCTACTACAGGGATGCAGTTACTTCATTTTTTAACTACAAGTAAAACCTTTTACACTGATCACAGTTTTGCCAACATCAATGTTCCATGCCTCTAATGAACATGAGAATTGCAATATTAAAAACTGTGGTGAATTAAGTGCATATCCAGGGGATTTGACTTTCTAATTACTACGAAGCTGGGCCCAGAAACAGGGAAGGTAATGCACTTTGGATAGATTAAATAGGTTCAAAGAAAGACTAAGTTTAGTTTTACAGTGAATTGTTGGTCATTGTTCCTTTGGTACTGAGGTGTAAGAGGTCAATGAAAAGTTGCTGGAAGGCTCAGAAACATTAGATCTGTTTTCAGGGCTATTATTGATAGAGAAGGAATTGAATGGGATAAATTAAGTTCATTCACCTCTGACCCCACTATCTAAAAAATAAACCAGACACCACTCTCAGGAAATCTCACAATTAGTTTTTAGAGCATTAGTCACTACAAGTTGACATTACTTTAAGAGCATCAGCTTTCCACAAGCAGAGACCATAGATCAGGAAGATTATTATGCTTACAGAGCTTCCTTATCAAGCAATAGTAGCCATATTTCATGTTCATCCTGTACTAGAAATAGCACACCAAGAACATTAAGCCTGCTCTTGTCTATATAGAAGTTTTATAAGTTCAAAGCACAGTTTCTTTGCGTAAACCCCAAGACTTACGCTGGCACAAGCACCATCTACATTACCACTATGAAGAGGTCTCAGCGCCTTAGAGTCTGGAGAGACATTTAAGACCTAACTTGAATATCTTTGCAGAAAAGCAAAAAACGCACTAAGTTCTGAAAATGGTCCCTTCCTTCACAAAATTAAATATTTTCAGCGGTATAAGTAAAGTAGAAGCAAGCATCCCCCCAAATATCGCTGGAAGTAAGACCTGTACAGAAAAAAATAATTATGAAAGTTAGAGACCACATGCTAAATTAGTAGTATCTGAAATACAATTTTTATTTCCCTGAGCTGAGCCAAAAAAAAAGAACCCTCCTCATTTATCTTCAAAAAGATACATTGAATCATTATTAATTAAATTTCAATGCTTGTTTGGAGCTTCATTTAATATCTTTTTCTCCCTAGAGTGAATTTAGGCTGAGTGGGTCTGTAAACTGCCTCATCTTCTGGAGATCATGTTGCTAAAGGTTACATAGGTGATTACTATAGCAAAGACTCAAGATGACAATTATTCATTTCATAAGGAAAATTTTGGTACACACTGCAGTTTTGCCTTTTGAAAACACAGTAGAAAGGACTATGGGGAATCAGATACTCCAATCTCCTCTTTATGGGTGAGAATATCCTTAGAGATCTGTCCTTGAACTCTACCCATTCCCTCGAAGTCAGATTCTCCAAAAATCTGAAGCACCAAGAAAACCAAAAGAAAGTTACCTCCTGTTCAGTAATATCTCAATCTTTCATTACAACTGTAATTGCTAACAATTCCCAGATGGATTTTGGTTTTTTTAAACAGAGTATTTATATTTTCCTCACCAATGTCAAAGGTTCTTTGACATTCTTCCTGCAGCGATAGCTTGCCAAATGCAGTAGACAAAAAGAAAAATAGATTTCTGCATAAATTTGATTTAAAGTCTCAACAGTATGCATCAAACTTACATTTCTGGTGGGCTGCTTAACTGCTCAAGGTTCAATGTGTACTACTGTGGAGAAAATCTTTCCTGAAGAATGGATATGCCTTGTCAAAAAGGTAAGGTGGATGAGGGTCAGACTGCCTCAGATGATCCCATGAGCCCAAAGGAAAGAAATGCAGCTCTCCAGTCCTGAAGAAGTGCCTGTGTATCAGAAATTGAATGGTTAGACATTGAAAAGTAAATGAATCAGCATACCTTGTAATCTTGCCTCATGTTTATGACATCCCAGAAACACAGTTTTCATTAAATCAATAAAAGTATTCCTATATAGTAATAAAAACAGGACGAAAAAAGCTCCTTTTTCCTTAATCTGCTGCATGATTACCTTTAAAGAAAGCATTTGCCATCAATTTCGCTGGACTACGTGTTCAAAATCTGAAAGACAGCAAAGACCTGAAGCAGCCTCACACTGTTACACAAACACTCAACAGGAACTGAGCTTCCAACTGCAACAACTACACTGCAGCACAACCGAGATCTAGAAATCCCTGCAGGAGACAAAGTTAGGGACAGGGAACCAAGAAATTGAGAACATGCATGTAAAAATTAGGAAGATACAGAACTACCTCTAAATACAGAGCAGTAGTTCCAACCCCTCACGCAGACCCACTAAACAAGGAGCCAAAGGACATACTAAAAATCAGTATACATTGCAAATGGATGAAGTGGTAGTACAGGTTAGCCACATGATTTCATATGTAATACACTCAAAAATATTTATTGATAAAAAAATAAGTAATATCATCCAGTCTTGAAATACTTTCACTATTTGCTCAGTTTCCAAATGAAGCCAGGTGCAGTTTCTCCCCAAATGCAAATTTTAAGAAAGTATGAAAACACTTTTTAGTTACTGAACAAAGAGGTACACTGTTCTTACCCCTGGAATCTACTAATATTTTGCATTTGTCTACTCAAGGAAGTACAGAGGGCAGTAAGAATTTTAACTAAGTGCCCAAGAGTTTACCTGGCTTTTATCCTCCAAGTGAACTGATCAGCCTAGTAAAAGAAATTAACATTATCCTATTACCTACATTTTCATAGAATCAGCCAGGTTGGAAAGGACCTCTGAGATCACCAAGTCCAACCCTTGATCAAACACCACCGTGGTTACTAGATCATGGCACTCAGTGCCACATCCAGCCTCACCTTAAAAACCTCCAGGACCAGAGAATCCACCACTTCCCCGGGCAGCCCATTCCAATGCCTGATTACCCTCTCTGTAAAGAATTTCTTCCTAATATCCAAACTAAACCTTCCCTGGCAGAAATTAAGACCATTTTCCTTGTATGTCCACACCACTGTAGCTACCTTGTTACCTTAAGTACTTGTTTAGCTTCCTATGGTCTGATTAAAGCATCTACTACTGTCAAGACACTACACAATGAAGAACTTCAATTAAGTCCTCTATCTAGAAGAGGTGAAATGACACCTATTCCTCAAAATCAGGAACTTTCGCCATGCATGTGTTTCTGACACCCCCTCCCACACACCCCCACTATCCCTCCCTTCCTACCACAAACAAACAAGAGGAGAAAACTCATTGTGTCCACCTTTTTTTATAGTATTTCCATTATTCTGTTTGCACATTCCAGTAATCGTTCACTAGTGCTCACCACTTAAGGAAAGATACATATTCTTGCATGTAGTACAGGAAATCTTGTCTCTTAGAGGAAGCAGAACTATCTCCAAGTGCACTTACATCAACGTCACATAAACACACTTCAGTATTACCAAGGACCCTTCCTGAACATCAGGGTCTATTACATGGACATTTCAGTGTTCGGAAGCTCCTTCCTCCAGGATCTTGTCCCCTTGGTTCAAAGCAAGAATGGGAACACGCTGTAACAACATGCAACCATCTTCAGAAACACACAGCATCCATCCAATTATCAATTAGCCTTCTGTGGATATTACATCAGAAGCTAGTACTTATTAATGATGTGAAGGAGTAGATAACAGTTTTTTACACTGCGGAGTTTCTTTAAAAACCCACGGGAAGTCGTGAAAGCAGAAGACCTTGTTAAACCATGCAAGCTTTTAGGCTAAATTCTAAAGAGCAAACTGCAATGGTAAGCATATGAAAGAAATCCTTCAGCTTTTCCTTGCTTCAGAGAGATGTTAAAAAAAATGGCTATAAGAAAGAGACAAGCTAAATTCTTCCATAAGCAGTCATCAAAACATGACCTCAAATGAGTGGCAAAGCCCTCCAAATTCTCTCCAACTTCAGCTTCCCTCATACGACATATGACACCCTGATCCCAAGACTGGATTCTAAAAGATTATTAATTAGCTCCCTACCTAGATAGAGTTGATAACTCACTTCTGCTGCAACCACAAGAAGAAACCTCTCCTTTATCCAGCAACTATTTCCCAAAATATATGGAATCGTGGTGTTTCTGAAGCATCTTCTCAGGCTTTAAAAAAAACCTACACACGTGTTTAGTCTCTCTTTGATTTTCTTTGCAAGTCTAAAATCAGGATTTTCTTGAAAGAAAAACAAAGCCGCACAATGCTAAGAAAAACCACCATCGATTTAAAAAAACTAGCAACACTATCTATGAAAATAAATGGGAAAGCATTACATTCTAACGTTGGGCACAGAAAACATAAAACTCGAAGATGCGAAACAGGGCTTGTCAGGGAGAGGCTTGGCAGCAGCGCGGCAGGTGATGCCCCGCGGTACAAACAAAGGCCGCGGGCAGAGGCGGTGCGGATGCAGAACAGAGTGAGCACCAGGTTTCCTTGCCCGCGGGGCCGCAGCCCCGGAGGGTCCGAGGAGCTCGGCTCGGCCTGGCCCGGCCCGGCCCGGCCCGGCCCGGCACGGCGCCTCTGCTGCCTCACCGCTACACCAGCACTGTCCTGTCCCCCTGCCTGGCCGCCCTCACCCCCGAGCTGCGCTCTCCCGCCCGGCCGTTCTTCCTCCCGCTGCCCAGCCCCGCCTGGCCCCTCTTACCTCCCTCTACCCTGCCCTGCCCGGTTCGGCCCTGCCCGGTTCGGCCGCTCTTCCCCCCGGGCCCGGCCCGGCCCGTCCCTCCCGCACGGCGACCGAGGGGCTGCGCGCGCCGCTCCCCGTTCGAATGGGACCGCCGCCCCGAGAGCGCCCTTCCCATTGGTCAGGGAGGGGGAAGCGAGCGCTGATTGGCCGCAGGAGGGAAACACGCCCGCCCATTGGAGGAGAGCTGCCGCGCGCCGCCCCCACCTCACTCCGGCTGCTTGTGGGGTCCGAGCGGGAGAGGTTCGTGCGCAGGCGCAGTGGGGCCGAACAGGCCGTGGGTGTAAAGCGCACGGGAAGGGGATAGCGAGAACTTTAAATTAAACTGTGTGTCTGAGAAAGCTTTCCTCTTTTAGCCATGGCAGGTTATATTCTGAAGCTTCGTTTATGTGTAACAGAACAGCGGAGCTGTGTGTCCGTCCTGACCAGCTCCTTGAGGTGACGTCTCCGCCTTTCCCTCCGAGGGATCCTTCATAAGCCGATCCCCTATCTGCAGTGTGCCTAAGGCTGCTAAAAGCAGCTCCTTCTCTGAGCTGTCCCGTTCTTCTTGGATTATAGTAATGCAAACGCACTAAGTAGAACACTTCGGCCTCTCTGGTTTGAATTCTGGCTGTATGCAATAATTATTGTGTTCTTCACAGGGTCCTTTGATGCTTACAGTATTTACAATATTATGCTTATAATATTTTCAAGATTATGCTTATAATATTTTCAAGATTGATAGTACATTAAAAAAAAACCAATGAAATGTGTGTTTATGCTTTATTAATTTGATTGGTTGTTAATCATTAGCTTTCCACAGACACCACATATAATGTATTGATAATGTGATACCTACACTAGTATTTAACCGAAATTTATCTTATTCCTCTTTATTCATCTAGATTTTAAGTATCTTGTCTAATCTAGTGATATAAGCTCACTCTACAGTCAACAAAAAGACACATTTCAACAGAGAAATTCAGTCCAAACATCTAATTTAGAATGTAATGAAGGATCCCATGGAGTGCGATGTGTTTCTGTACTAAACCTAGAGTAATTCTTACTTTCACCTGAGGTTGCATGAGATATTTTTTCAGCATTGCCTTACTCCTTACATACGTACATTTTTGGTGGGCTTGATGGTTTTGGTGTGTTTCTACCTTGAACTCTGTGGAACTCATGAGATTCAAGAGAGATGTGTCTCTGGTGTTCAAGAATTGATCAACCTTCTTTATCAGTTGGAATGTATGGGTCTCGCAAAGTTTCTTCACAACATCTTCTTCCTGAGGAATCAGAATCTTCTTAGAATCTTCTTACCCCTTGTATAGCTCTATTTCTTGTTCTCACCTTTTCTGTTCTTTCTTCTTCTCTTTGCTGCTTAAGAAATACTGCTCTCAATGTTCAAAATCTATCAAACAAATTGCTTAATCTGAATGTAAACCTCTGCTATTGCCAAAAGACAGCTAGCAGTTGCAAAAGAGAGATCATTGAATGATTTCGGTTGGAAAAGACCTTTAAGATCAGTCCAACCATGCACTGCCAAATTCACCACTAAACTATGTCCCTGAGTACCACATTGTACTGCTTTTGGCTGGGATAGAGTTTATTCTCTTCTTATTAGCTGGTATTGTGGTTTTGGATGTGTTTGCTGTGTTTTGGATTTAGTAGGAGAATCATGATAAGACACTGATGTTTCAGTTGTTGCTCAGTAATGTTTACCCGAAGACGAGGACTTTGCAGTTTCCAATGCTCTGCCAATGAGCAGGTGCACAAGAAGCTGGGAGGGAGCATGGCCAGGACAGCTGACCTGACCTGGCCAAAGGGATCCCCCATACCTGAGAGCATCATGCCTAGTATATAAAGTGGGAGGAGCTGGCTAGGAGGGCTGGATCAGTGCTCAGGGATGAGACAGGCATTGGTCAGCAGGTGGTGAGCAACTGTACTTTGCATCAATTCGTTCTCTTAGGTTTTATTTCTCTGTATTTTATTGTTGTCTCCCTTTTTTCATTACTATTATTATTATTATTTTATTTTATTTCAATTAATTAACTGTTCTTGTCCCAACCCATGGGTTCTATCATTTTTTCCCCGGTTCTCCTACTCATACCGCTGGGGGTGGGGTGGGGGTGGTGATGAGCAATAGCTGTGAGGTGCTTAGTTGCTACCCGGGGTTAAACCCTAACAGTCCTTAACAGTTCTTTTTGGCTCCCAGCACGGGGCATGATGTCTTGAGATGATGACAAATCTGACTAGAATGCAGCAGAATAATTTCATTATAAGTTTTGTTAGTTTATATATGTTATGTTAGTTTAATAGTCTCTTGTCACAATACTGATTTATTTGCTCTCAAAGTTGGTGTGCTTGTTCTCAAAGTTACATTTTGTAATACCTTACTTGTGTATCACCCGTAGGAACTGTGCTAAAGTTATTACACTGCTGTACTTTATAATGCTGGCTTATGACATGATAGAATTGCTGGTCCTGAAACTAATCTGGTGTTTGTTCTGAGCATTGCTGTCATCACTGTACTTTGGGAACCATCTATTGGAAGCTATTAATAATTTTAACCTTTTACCTTTCCTTGGAGGGCCCATGCCCACCAAGCCCTGTTCATCACTGTTCAGTACCCTTCAGGGGAAGAGAAAGTCTCTGGATCAGAAAACAAGACAGCAGGCACCATGGTTACCCCAACCCCGATGACAGGCACTGCAGCCAATCCAACCCCTGTGACAGCCACTGCAGCTGAACCTGAGAACCAACTCGTGCTGGTATCAGCTGCCCCTGTACACAAGAAGAAATGAACATGAAAGCTCAC
Source organism: Empidonax traillii (assembly GCF_003031625.1). Lineage (NCBI taxonomy): Eukaryota > Metazoa > Chordata > Aves > Passeriformes > Tyrannidae > Empidonax > Empidonax traillii. Next base: position 50,638 of record NW_020956068.1, read on the forward strand.
TTAGTAAAGAAGGACAAAAGCAGAGTTATCACAAGAACAGGAGGAAAAGGAAGAACGAGAGGTAACCACTTGATCCCTATCCCTGAGTGATCTGTGGCATGCGTGAAAAGATTGCAGCTGTCATCCACATGAGCACATTGTCACCTGGCTGCTCCGATGCTGGGATAATGGGTCCAGTGGTCTGGAGTTAGAGGGTAAGGAAGCAGCTGTCTACCCTGCCAGGTCTCTTGGAGGACCCTTCTGTTGTGGTGTTGCTGAAGGCTGAAGAACAGCAGGTGCTGATCACTACCACTGCAGTGTATCTGCAGCAATATTTCAGAGACTCCCTGATTCCCATCTGTAAGCTGATTTGTCAGCTGAAGAGCCAAGGAGTGATCAGCTGGACTCACCCTATAATAGCCCTGTATGGCCAGTGTGAAAGTCTAAGGGAGAATGGAGACTGACAATAGACTATTGTGGCCTGAATGAAGTCATACCACCACTGAGTGCTGCTATACTGGACATGCTGGAACTTCAGTATGAACTGGAGTCCAAAGCAGCCAAGTGGTGTGTCCCAACTGACCTTGCTAATGCTTTTTTTCTCAGTCCCCTGGCAGCAGAGGGCAGGACACAGTTAATTTTCACTTGCAGGGACATCCAGTACACCTGGAATTGACTGCCCCAGGAGTGGAAACACAGCCCTACCATTTGCCATAGACTGATCCAGGCTGCACTAGAACAGGGTGAAGCTCCAGAAGACATGATGATAAATAATTGAAATTATGGAAAGTGGCTTGATGAGCACCTCTTCCAGCTCCCTCAGTATCCTTGTATGGATCCCAGCTGGCCCCATAGACTTGTGCATGTCTAATTGGTGTAGCAGTTGCTGTTTCCCCTTGGATTATGGGGGCTTCATTCTGCTCCCAGTCTATATATTCCATCTTGGGGGGGCTGGGTACCTGGAGAACAACTGGTTTACTGAGGCAAAGGAGGCATTAAGTACCTCAGCCTTTTCTTTATCCCTTGTCACTATGTTCCCGTCTCATCCAGGAAAGGATGGAGAACATGAGGAAGAACTTATTTACTGTGCGGGTGACCACCACTGGAACAGATTGCCTGGAGAGGTTGTGGAGTCTCCCTCAGAGAAGATATTCAGGAACAGTCTGGATGCAATCCTGTGCAGTGTGCTCTAGGATAACTCTGCTTGAACTGGGAGGCTGAACCAGATGATCTACTGTGGTCTCTTCCAGCCTTACCCATTCTGTGAGATTCTATGAGATTCTTTTGTTGATGTATTTATAGAAACATTTTTATTGTCTTTTATGTCAGTAACGATATTAAGTTCTAGTTGGGCTTTGGCCTTCTAATTTTCTCCCTGCATAACCTCATGACATCTCTGTAGTCCTCCTAAACTGCCTGCCCCTTCTTCCAAAGGTGCTACACTCTCTTTTTTAGTACCCTGATTTCCAGCCAAAGCTTTCCATTCAGCCAGGCCAGACTTCTCTGCTGGCTCATCTCTCAGCACATGGAGATGGCCTGCTCCTATTTGTTCCCGCTTGAAGAAAGTCCAACCTTCCTGGACTCCTTTGCCCTCAGGATTGCTCCCAAGGGTCTCTGTCAACCAGGCTCCTAAACAGGCCAAAGTCTGCCCTTTGGATGTCCAAGGTAGCCATAACTGCTAGCATGAGGCTTCTAGCTGTTACTTAAGAAAAAGAAAGTAGGGTAGGGTTAATTTTACCTCTGAGCTATTTGAAAGGTGGATAACCAGGCAGAGCTAGTGATCCATGTTCCCTTTGTGGCCAGCACAGGGGAGACTGTCTAACCTTGCATCCTTTCAAAAATGCAGATGAGGAGAGGGATTCTCTGGAGGTATCTTCCTTCCTTTCAGCTGACTGTTAAGAGACTGTCTATAGCCATCTTAGTCTAAATGTGTAACTTGCGCTCAATTAAAAAAGGTAAAGTGAATTCTTTCTAAACTGCTTTATTCCACAGGCAATACCATGTCCTCTGCTGTATCTCCTAACCAAATTTGTTACTAGATTCCTGCTTTCATGGATACACTTTTTCACTGGGGGATCTGTATTTCATTTTTAAGTTAAAAACTAAATGTCTTTAATTCAGCTGATCACCTGCTTTCCAGGTTTTTAACTTACACCCCTTGGAAGTAACAAGGTAGCCTGTACATCTCAATGATGAATTGCTAACACAGTCCAGACGTCCATTTTCATCCTATCAGTGCCTTTTCATTTTCAGATGCTTTCCTGTGCATCGCCATCTCATCAGAATGCCTTGAAAGTATCTGTGAATTTTGTGTTTGGCACATATGTAAGACTGAGAAGTATTATTCACATCTTCTATTGGAAAACTAAGGCATGGGAAAGTAAGTGGCATACCTTACATCATATAGGATGCCCAAAACACATCTCTTGATCAACCCCGGAGATCCCAATTGCAATTCAAGCACACTAAGAACTTTCTAATTTGAGGATTTCCTTGGCACTCAATAGCTGCACTGATCTTTGAGGAAAAGTGTATTATTACATATAGTCACTTCGAGCGGTGATAATTGTAGACGTATTATAGTGTCAGCTTCTACAGATTGGCACTGAGTACAACAAACAGTAGATGATTGCTCACCTGCATACTGGATAATTAGTAATCTGCTGTGGACGACTTTTCGGCTGGAGTTCCCCTGTGTTTTGTTTCTGTTATCTGGCCAGTACAATGTATGTGTGAGGCCACGCAGGAAATCCGTGATGAGATGAGAGTTGTGGTACCTCCAGTAGGAGGATAATACCCAGCTGTACACATTGATTTCATCAGATCCAGCTGGTGTTGTTCAGCAGCTTATTTCGTATATGACCAAACTGAGTTACAAATTTATGTGGGCTGGAGATAACTAGAAAAGAACATAGTTGAGAAATTGTAAAAAGGCACTTGTGCGGGTTCACTGCTTTGGGTCATGCTTGCTCCGTAGGTTCTGTTAGATGTCCACATAAAAAGAACAGAAGAGAACATATTTTTTATATATATCTGTCAGAAACTTCCTTTTGAGAGTCCATTTTATGCAATTAAGTATAGTACAGTTCCCATATCTACTGCACTACACTTTATATTAGTGCATTCTTGAATATTTCTAAAAATGTTAGACAGTATGTATTAACTATTAACAGTCAGAAGTTGCAATCTTTTCTGCCCACATTCTGGTGCAGTTGGACGTGGAAGGAGTCCAGTTCAGAAAAGACACAATTGTACTGAGAGAGTCCTCTGACACCTGCTTGGGAAGTGCACAGAGTTCCTCTGCACACCCTTTAACCTGAGTGTGTTTTCTATGTGACTAGCTTAAGCGTGGCCAGAGAAACTTGTACCTTAAGCCTCTCCCTTAGAAAGCCCTGCAATTTACTGTTTAATGAAAATAAGGGGTGTGGACAGGGGGATATAATCTGTGAATGCCATCCAGTTTAAGAAATCTGAGGCTTGAGTTTGTTCAACATCTATTCTTAACATCTCTCCTCATTAATGACTGACTTGAGGCTTTGCTATTAGGTTTTGTATAAAATGCTTAGACTATCAGAAAGAACCGAGTAAAAGTAGTTTTACTTGGGCAGCTCAAAGTAGTAAATTTAAGTATGTGCATGGGTGAAAGATGCATTTGTTTGCCATACCAGATCAGGGCTTAAAGTTATTATTACAACATATTACCATTGTTCACTGCATTATTAGAGTATTTCAGTGAGCAGGTGGCCATAATGCAATAATGTGTATCAGTCATTTTAACATGTACCTTTCAAAAGAGGTGTAATAGACACCTAAACAGCAATCAACATTATAGCTGTAATATGACCTACATGGTATGGTATCAGACACTTCTTGTTTCAGCGTCTAAAAAAAACCTGATTAACACCAAGCCACTTTTGTTTATTGCCAGATTGTATGACCCTGCAGAGAAAATAGGGTAAAGATTTGTTTCTGCTAATTCCGGAGTCCGTGTGACTGTGTGGGGTCTTTAGAAGGCTGGGAGGTGTATAAAATGTTGGTCATGGTGCTCCACAGACTTAGGTAACTCCTGAGACCACTGCAACTGTTAAAAGTCTCCTTTGGTAACTACTCTAGCACAACCAGTGAAAGCAAGAAAAGATACTTCATATAATTGCGAATTTGGTCTTGGAAAAGTGATGTTAAGATCTAAATTTGGGTAACCTAAATGATACTACTATCCAGAAGGCCAAGAAGTAATTTCTTAACGTACTAGTTTCATATGGAGCTTCTAGAAGCCAATGCAACTGTGATATTATGTAACTGGAAAAAAAATTCTAAAACAAACAAACAAAACCACCAACAACAGAAGGGTTGATTTTCCAGAAATAATCTACTGGGGAAAAGAGTAGAATTAGAGAATTAGAGAACTGAAAAGTCTTTGAGGATAACTACATCCACGAAGGTCCAGCTAGCTTAAACAGGGTCTCCAGACAATAAATCCAACATAGAGGAACATTTGCTCTGCCCCTCGGGTGTAATTATGACCCTATTTCTGTGCCACCTGTTACTTGCCAGCTGCTTCTTTTCCTAGCATTCCTTTTCAGCAATTTTATAAAAACTGACCTGACAAAAACCTAGCAGGGAAAAGACTTGTGTTTTCTTTGTAAGTCTTCCACTGCCTTACTCACACGTAGCTAGGGTTTAGAGCTTTGTTTTTTATTCTTCTTCTTTATCTATGAAGAGTGATGATAATAATGGATTTGTAAACATTGCAGTTCCTCATGTGAAATACACTATTATAAATATGTAAATTCAGTTACTGTTATTATTGCATATATAATAATAATATATTTGTACTGGAACAAAGTGTCACCTTATGACTAGAAGAAATAGGGTTCAAAATTTATTTAAGTAGCCAATCATTAATACTCCACCCTCTGAATTATCAATGCATCCAAACAATGTATCATTATGCTACAGAGATTGCACTTCTGACCTATCTTCATTAATGACTTTAAGACGGAAGTAAATAAAATATTAGTGAAATTGGTAAGCGAATGGGAGGAGTTGGAATATAAGTAACGTATAACAACCTTAGAAGAATACAAAATAAAACCAGAACAGAAAATAAAATTATTAAAGAAAACCCACCACCAAACCTGTAAGCATTCGAAAAGAACTACTAAGTGGGCAATCAGTAAGGCTGCAAGGGAGGTATAGGTGATGTTACACAACGAGCTAAGTATGTCATAACTGCCCCCCAAAGCAATGGCCATTTTAAGTAATTGAACTTTGACAGAGTTCTCATGAATCTTGCTTTTCACCCCTTACCTGATTTCTCCCTCTTTTGTTGGTGGTCATCACTTTCATAAAAAATGCAGTGGCACTTCTTTAATCCCAGTGAAAGCAGGATGCTCCACTGAGGTAGTGCAGCTCAAATACGTGTTCCTTTTGATGCACTCTGCTACAGGGAAGGTAATCTGAGGCCGTGGGATGAAGGGAGTGTTTCAGACTGGTTCACCCCTTTTCTCAGAAGCGTGATCAAATCATCTCCTCTCCCTGGAAATGGGTAAATTATTTTCTACCTTGACAGTTTTCACTGTTTTTGCTGATAATAATGAGAAAACAATTCAGATTATAATTACATGCAACATTTGGCATTTGTCTAACACTCAGCATTAGTGGAGGACTCCAATGACACAAAGCATTCATCTGCTTATTTCAACAGGAGATTTTCCTGTGGTGGATGAACTATGAGCATGCACAAACCACAGCAATACAATAAATTAACGATCTGCTAACGAAGAAGCCTGACATTTCAGCCAGGATGGCAGGGACATGATTTCAAATATCTTTGCTGCCAGAATTAGCAGAGAGATCACATTCAGATTTTCTGATCTTCTTTTTCTTAGCAGCCCTGGATAGATTGCATCAAAAGCGTATGGCAGCTCCTGATCAGCACCTCATCACAGTTATGATGTTATCACAATGTTATTTACAAACTGGAAAGAGTTTAGAAAAACATTTTAAAATGTAGGAAGTTAGTAAAAAAATTGCATAGGGACAAAATTCAATTAATTTTATTTATGAAGCCAGACAAGAAGTAAGAATGTATCCTACCATAACATTCAGATGGACTGATATTTACAATTACATGCAGTAGCAACAGATTCTAGTACGATACAGATAGGTCAGCTTTGTGTTGCATCATGTTGTTAATTGTCTTGAGCACTGTTTGGATGTACATTGTAATTGCTATCCATCAGTAGTGTTGAGAAAGAGAAGCCTGTTTTTTCCAATCGTATAGGAAATAGGGATTAATCAGACCTTGCCAGGGAGAAAGATAAAATCCGAGATACAAACTGTCTGTTGCAGTCTTAGAAAAATACCTGCTTGTGGATACTACTTTAGCTGAAGTTACATAGATAGTTTTTCAATTACCAATACAGCCAAATAATCTCATCAACATTCTCCACAAAATGCACACTGTAGAAACTGTTTTCTTTCATTGTCTCTGCTATGAAATTGTTTCCCTCAATTTATTTCCTTCAAAAGAGTCAGTAATTCCCTTGAGCTGAATTTTCTAGTTCGATTTTTAATGTTTCAAGAAAATCACTAATATTTGCTCTGCAAGTTTTTAAAGTGTGGTAGGTTTTCATTTAAGGCATGTTTTCTTTTTAACGAAAAAAGAAAACTTTGGTCAACTGAATGTAAGCGTTTAAGGGAACTGAATGTTTCTTTGGCTATTTTTGGGATACCTTCCAGTAAACATAAGTAAAGAGCTTTTTTGTTTTCATAAGACCGTGAAAACAGTGAAGAATGGTATGATTTGAAATATCAGGAATTGTTTCCATTGCTGGAATTAAAAAACCTTTTTAAACTTCAGCAAAAGAGAAGCAAACTGAAGTTTTAGAATAGACTCAAAATTGATTGAAATGTTTTTTCTGGAAAGCATGAAGGAAATCAAAATTGAAGCTGAAGGAAAAAGTCATAGAATCATAGATTGCTTAGGTTGGAAAAGACCTTTAAGATCATTGAGTCCAACCATTACCAGCACTGCCAAGTCCCCCATTAAACCATGTCCCTAAGTGCCATGTCTTAGTGATAGTGACACCACCACTTCCTTGGCAGTCTGTTCCAATGCCTGATGACCCTTTCGGTGAAGAAATTTTCCTCAGCATCCAATTCAAACTTCCCCTGGAGCAACTGGAGACTGTTTCCTACTTTCCTATTACTTGTTAATTAGGAGAAGAGACTGAATGCTAAGTAAGAGAGCAGGAAGGTATCCTCCTCTCTTCAGAGGGCTATGGGTAGTCTTCTCTGTGATGCTCGAGGAGAAGCCCATTTCAGTTCCTTTCTTCAATCTGTCCCTTCTTTGACGTGATGAATTGATTAAATTTACTTATAACTGCTGTCACTAAAAACAACAATTTATGGTATTTGCAATGCAGCTTCCTCCTATGAGCACAGTTTTACCACAGAATATTACTCAGTCACTGATTGTTTAAATTATCTCTTTCAGACAAAAAAGTGACTGTGATCTGATGTGCATTTCTCAGGATGTACTGCTGAATGCAAGTCTCTAGATGTCTTTCCAAAGGAATGGTCTGAAGGACTTAGCAGCACTGACAGTCTGGCCCCCCGTACTAAGTTATTAAAAAGGGCTAAAATTGTGATACTGGGTGATGATGTTGTCCCACTGAAAATGTGATTCAAGATGATACAGCAAAGCAAAGCAAATGAAAGCTGTTACTAGGCAGATTGCCCAGAATGGAGCCTCAGGAGATATTTAGAAGAGAAAAAACAATTCTAAGCCTGCCAAACATGAGGCACATTTTAAGATCTTATTACTAGAAATAAATATGTAACTGATTGTTATCACAGCTGTAAATACCAGTGTGAGTGCCAAAAGATCCACCTCAGGACATCCTTGTTAGAGCTCTTAATTTAACTCATGTTAAATGAGCTAACCTGGTTATTGAAAGCGGTCCAAGGGCAGCAACAGAGAACAACATGGGCTTCCACACTGAGAACTGTTGCGCTGAGAAGCCAGGCACTATCCTGCATGGTTCTCCGTGCTGTCACTTCTGGTACCCAAATAGCATTTTTCTAAGGAATACCTATAATATATGGCATGGTACAGACTACTGCCTGATAGAAGGTGTTGCTTTGTCCATAAGAATCTGACTAGTTTAAGAGATGATGATAATTTTGTACAGAGCCAGTTCCTCTTTTCTGTCCCGACAGGTTTAAAAGGTGGTTGATAATGAAAAATCAGGTTATTTCCCTGGGAACCAGATCTTGTAGGCTGAGCTGCACACTTCTCTAATTGATGGGATGTGAAAGCAGCAGAAAATTAGGAAAGGAACCGTAGTTTCTGTAGCAAACAGTACTTGTGTTAACTCACTGCATCAACGCCTCCTCCCAAGGTTTCTCCAGGAAGGAGGTTACTCAAAAAGTAACCCATAGATTACTGGCACAAAGGAACCAACCACCAAGAGTGATTTAATCAAAGGTATGAGACTTGAAATTAGCAATTAGCAAATGTTCAGACACACAATACCGATCAAAAAACCCGACAAACTATTACAAGGCTTTGTCCACCCTGCTTTCCGTTGGGTGTGTGAGCAGCATGAATAGGCATGCACAAGTTAGGTTTAGTCCAGTAAGCAGAGGTAACATAGCAGTCAAGATATGGCAGTACAGTGTGGGTCAGTATTTTGTATTCACTGTATAACCCTGACTGCTGCTGATGTTATGATTATCAGCGCTGTGGTTGACTGATCTAGCCAGAGGACAGCCCACATAGCGGTACTTACCAATGCTGCTGCTGTCCATCCCTTTTGTGGGTGAACATGTGGCCAGGCCAGCGGAGGCAGTGGGTTATGCTACCCAGAGGTTACCCGTGCTTACTTGCCAAGGTAACCCCAGGCTCAGTGTAAGGGCTGACCTACTTGTGGCAGTCTTGCAGCAACACTTGTTTTCATTGTGCATGAAATAGATACCCAGAGGTAAGACAAGACAAACCAAAACTTATTTTTAAAAGCAAAGACGTGAACAAACAGTTATTCCATACTTATAGTGCATCCCAAAAGGATTTGTCCTCAGGGAGAAAAATACAAGAATAATGGAAGGGACATGATCATGGCACTGTACATCTGATGCTGTCTAGTGGAGAAACAGTTGTCCAGTTTATTACTTTATGCCCTGAGAAGCTGAAATTCAAGATTATGGCACTTTAGAGGACCTTAAGGCCATTGTCTTAACACAGCTGATATTAAAATCCTTCAAAGCTGGAGTACAGTCACATTTGGACCCTACCTGTGTGGGCCTATACCTAGTACGTATTTCATACATACTAGGAAAGCTTGATTATTGACAACAGTAATCACTTGGTAGGACACTGGCACTTAGCCTCGCTCTTGGTGAAGAGGTTCCTTATGCTGCTGTAACTCTGTGGTACCCCAGTGTATGCTTATGTAGACCCTGCATGAAAACTAGTTTGAAAATCTTGTTCCTGTTCCCAGTAGCGAGAAGGGAATTTAATTATGACAAAATGAAATATCTTGATTTTCAAAAAGGAAGATCCCATAAAGCCAAGAAGCAATGCAAGGGCTTCCAAATAGAGAATCCTGTCAGGAACCCTTCAAGTTTACCACTGTTTGAAGAATTATGTTGGAAACTTTAATCTATTAATATCTTTAATCCCAGTGGATGTTTAGAAACTACTGAACCCATTGAAGATGGCCTGAGTGTTCATCAGGGTAACAGCAGAGATCTAGGACTGAGCTAGAGGAAAAGTGTGCAGAGGAAATGTCTGGGATATGTTAGAATTAGCAATTAATCTGACCTATCAATGAGTGATACAAAAGAAAGTGCCTGGCATCTGAGTTCCTGATTTATTGCATTTTTTCACCAAAAAACCCACAAACCACCTTTAAAAAAATATGCCTAGTTCTCACTTAACGTTAGATAGACATAGCAAAATTTTCTCACGTATGAAACCATTGCAATCCATGTTGATTGTTTCGTTGGAATCTGAATTCCCATGTCTAAAAATACCACATTGCCTTATACTAGCTGGCCAGAAGATTGGTAGGGCAACAAGTAACATCAGATTTGGGTTTGCCCTAATCTTTATCTTACATGTCTTTCTATAAGAAACCATGTGTGGTCAGATATTAATACCACAAAGGTAAATTGAAGAGATGAATGTATCAGCCAGTTACTGTGGGCTAAGGTAGAGTCTGAATTTAGCATAACTGCCCGTGTGACCATGCATTACTGTCTGGTTTAACCTCTAAAGAACGTGGTAAATAGATCACTTCTTAGTGAGCTCACTTTTACCACAAGGTGAGAGTAGACGCATAGGGAGGTACTGATGAGTAGGTGACATATGGGAACTTCAGATCTCTAGATTACTGCTGGCCATCTGTTGTTGAACTTGCTGTTCTGTTGTTGAACCAGAACACCTCCTGGAGGGAGAAAGCAATCCGGGAGGTTTCTGGAGTGCACTGATTTCAACTTCCTGGCAGAGTTGGTCAAAGAGCCAATGAAGGGAGATGCTCTGCTGGATCAGGTGGTTATAGTGAATAGGAGCTCAGACATGATTTTATTTTCACGTGGTGCTGATGAGTCTCTTATTAGTCAACAGCAAAGAATCCTCATCTCAAAAAATGAGTCTTTAAAATACACAAAAAAGTCACAAAAAATATCTCACCCCTGAACAAAATTCCTTCCTAGTTATTTAAAGGGGAGAGGGGGGGGAATGTTTGAGAGAGAACTTGGTTGCTGTTTTTATTGTTACTGGGAGCAAAAAGTAGCGATTACAGTGGTCTCTAATCTAGTGGAGAAAAAGTTCCAAGGAACTAGTATCTGGAAGATGGAACTGGAGACAAAGCACAGCACTGAGCACAAGCACTGAAATAAAGCTTTCAAGAAGATTTGTGAATAATCATCTTTGAATCAAATTTACTCTGAATGTTTTTGTCAAAAGTTTATTTGTCTCAATACAAAGGTAATACAATGAAATGCATTAGTGGTGATATATCAGCACAGAGGTTAATTTCACTGTCCTGTCTGACTTAAAACTATGAAATAATTAATTACAAAGGTCCCAACAGTGAGTCTGAGGCCAAAACCAATGTCAGACTTCAAAAAGTACTGTCTGTACTGATGGGGATGGTTGATGCTGTACATCTGAAGGATACCAGTCAGGCTGAGGTATTATCTCTGGTTGCTGTCAAGGCATGAACAGCACAATTAGATCAGGACTAAAAACATGTTGTACATGAAAGATAGATCAGAAAAAAACAATCTAGTAAAACATGAGTTCATTTCATCAGAAGGAGAAGAGATCCCACTAAACACTGAACATTTTGAAACTCCTACTCATCAGTGTTACAATATAATTTTTGTAAAAATGAAATTACTGTGGAATTACATCCATTTTTTGTCACCATGGACTAATTATTTGTGTAAGTACATTGCTCTCCATTTTTAAAAATGCAACATTGACTATGGGGTTGATTTTGTTCTAAATAAACTTCCCAGAACTATAAAATGCATTGTCATGTTTATCAGTTACGTTTTACTTCCTAAATGGCTTGCCATATGCTGAGTGACTGGGTTGCATTGCTGTATAGGAGGTGTAATTCATATGACATGAATATTTTGGGGAACTCTTATTTGCATCACAGACCATTTTCACCACTATGCATCTTAGTCTCATGTCTTCTCTAGTCCATCTGTTTAAATGGTGAATTTGCTAAAGATAGCTTTAAAATGAAACTCCTGAGAAGTAGTTCTCTCAGATTTGACCTTTCTGTTGAACAGAAAATACATAATTGTTGCAAGACTTACACAGCTTTTTGTGGAATAACGTATTTATCAAAATTTTGTTTCATAAGAAGCAGTAAGAAAGAAGAAAGTAAGATGCATTGCAGAACTGAAGGATTTCAGAACTCCAGAACAGTTCCAAAGTAATAAACTGAATATTCAGCTACGGTCCCTTTTTAACATACTTCTAAGAAATGTGGTTGTAGTGCACTCATAAGAGAAGCTACAATTAGATTTACCTGTGCATTACCTCTCTGATGGTGGAACAGCACAAAAAGGCCCAGCTCCCATCACAGCTGAATAATGCTGAAAAGACTCAACATCAGTGAGACCCCCATATGCAAATGTTTTGGTGATTTAAGAAGATTTTGAAAGTTATGATAATGGAAGTATAATAGTACACCTTTTCCTTCAGGTGAAAAATATAGAGAAGCCTATAATAACGCATGGAATCCTAAGGCCCGATCCAACAACTTCACCAAAGTTCATCTTTTTTTTCCTTTTTCCACACTGAATTCTCATCAGCTTTCCATGACACATACATCTGAGGCCTCTATCATTTGGCATTATTTTGTAAGTACTATATTCATGTGTCTTCTCAAACAATCCCATTCTCTTTGAGAGAATTCCTTCCCAAGTCCACTTTGTAAAATTATACTCTTATTCTCTCTGTCCTCACATTATTTTTCCCAAACAGAAACATCCATCCATTTCCTTGCCCACATTTGTCTTCTTTTTTGCATCCAGATGCAGCTCTCCTGCTACATGTTTCACTTCTGTACCCTTTTTAATGACTTTGTTAGAATAGCACTATACTGTAGAAGCCTCAGAAGACAAGGGGTTAATGCATATATCTCAAATACCAATAGCCAGATAGCTGTGAAGCAAGCCAAGGGTTGTTGACAAGAACATTCTGTGAGAAAGAATGGGATGTGGCTGGAGAAGGGACCATACAGAGGTAGGGCAGCACTTTTCTGGGACAAACATCCTTGTTCTGGCTCCTGGACTTAAGCATAGCGCAGTCCAGCAGAAGCACAGGAATGAGGTTGAGAAGCAGGCATGGACTGTCAAACAAAGGCCAATCCAAAGGGATGATTAAAACCAACAAAGATTCCTCCAAACCCCTCTGAACCATTTACAGAAAGGTCTGGAAAAACAAACTGTGCATGATAACTATTTTGGATAGAAAGTGAGAAACATAGCTCCAGGGCAGGGAAACTTCTGTATAAAAATGTACCAACATGAAGTCTGGGAGGTAAGTTTTTGCAGACTCTCTGACTTTTGTTTTTCTTTCCTGACCATGAGGATCTACAAATATGGGGTCCTCCCTTTCCCTAGAAGTCCGATGCCACCCATACCAAGTCAGGTCTTGAAATTATACTTCTAGTAATGGCAAAATTCTTCAAATATCCCTGAAATAGCAGCTGTCTGGAATTGGACTTTCCAAGAGTCAATAAGGTCATCGGTGGTACTCAAACACATGTTATTTGCCCATCAAATGAACAAATGGAAAGTGAATTACTGAGGCCGCTATTCCATCATTCTCAAGTGGTACTCAACATGTACGTGTACATATCATACAATCACAAAATAATATAATGGTTTGGGTTGGACAGGGACCTTGAAGATCATCTAATTCCAGTTCCCTGCCATGGGCAGGGACACCTTCCGCTAGACCGGGTTTTTCAGAGCCCCACCCAACCTGGTCTTGAACACCTCCAGGGATATAAGTATCAGCAAAGGTATATATTGTCACATTGTTAAAGAGATATGATGTTTGCCTTTTGGGACAACAAAGACTTTACTCTCTTACTGACAAGCACATGATTTCACATTTGCTGCAAGGAATCCCATTCACCTGCTCCTAGCATGGTGCCTGATGACTGCAGGATGGTGGAAGAATGTGCAGGGTGAAGTGAAAACATCAGTGTGTAGGGAAATACCTGGATGCTGTCCTGGCCATGTCTTTGCAGTATTCTGCAGCTTACATAGGAAGCACTTACACACTACCCATGTTACCTTCTCATTATCTGGGAAGATAATGGCAGGCTCTGGTTGCATACCTTATCCCCATAAACACTCAGCGTGAATATCTGGCACACACAGACGGAAATCCTATCTCCTCCCTCTAAGGCTAAGGGGAGGCAATCAGGGAAAATGAGGGATGCCTCCTGCTCCCACATCCCTTATTGCAGGATGACGTGGCTTAGGAATGAAGGAATGCCAGGCAACCGTGGGTCGTATGTGGTATGCATATCCACTCTCCTGTTATGGACTGATTTGATGTTGTGCATCAGAGACTTTTGGTTTTATAGAGTCTACCTATAAGAAAAGTTTTGGGTGGAACAACATGTTTATCCTTAAATTTCCAAGCACATTATCAGAGTTTTAGGGTAGCCAACCAATACATCAACAAAATCAAATATATGTGCAAAACCAGAAGTATGTGCTGAACAACAGAAAATATTTTTAATAGAAGCAGTGGAAAATATATTCCTCTTTTCTAGGTAAATAAAGTCTAAATTTGTTATCAATGTGACATGCATCTATTCCTATTTGGAATAATATGCATATGGAAGTCTGCTCTGAAGCAGTCTGGGCCAAAATAAACAAACAGGTTTCTGTTAAGAAATTATTTTTTTCTATTAGCTAGTAAAAACCTTTAATAACTGGGAAAATGTAAGGGGAATTTGCTAGGAAAAAAATAACAAAACATAGTATGGCATCATGATTGTGTTACCAGAAATGGTTTCACTATTGCTTCATACTCAGTAGGCCCTGGAACACATTAGTAACGGAGACTGAAAACAGGCAAACTATGGAAAGATAAGCATAATTCCATCTGTTAATGCAAAGGAGATTTCTTCATTAGCCACTGTTGTGACTCAATAGTGTACTATGAACTGCAACATGTGTTACGGAGGTTGCCATTGAAAACAAGCACTCACTTGCACCTTGTTGACCACTGCAATTCCCCCCGGTATGAAGTGGTCTGAGGTGTCCCTTGACAGCTACAGGGAAAACTTAGACAAGCGTGAAAAGAAACTAAACTATGACAGGAATTCCAAAAAGCAAATCTGTTTCACATCTTTCCACATCCCTCTCAGTCAGAAAAGGCTTGCTGAAAAATGGCACAAGCCAAAGACTGTAACTGTACTGGGTTCCACAGCCCATCCATTTGGGACAATTTTTCAGTGTTAGTTAATCTGTCTCAGTATGCTGCTAGGTTAGAGTTACAAAAATATCAGAAGAGATGGGTACTCTTCCTTAATATACCTATATCTCTTATATTTCTGCCAATTACAGAGATGGATCTTCACAGAATATGCCAAGTTGGAAGGGACCCACAAGGATCATCAAGTCCAACTCTTAAGTAAATGGCCCATATGATGAGTGAACCCATAGCCTTGGCATTATTAGCACCATTCTTTACCAACTGAGCTAGCTAACTGACAGATTAAAAGAGCCTGTACTTGTATGCTTAAATAACTTTTCTTCCATCCTACGTAGTTTACCAGGGATAGGGGAAAAAAAAGAAGTGGTGCAAGAGAGATGCTCCTTTTCCCATCTTTACACAAAGATAAATACAATCCATAGCTGTAAAACAGTAATAAATCCAGTGTGTAAAGCTGGATACTGCAAGGAAATTCAGGAGTGTCTTGCTGTTCTATTACAGCTCACCCATGACAACAGTAAAAAGGATCAATGGACCTTTTTCCAGCCATACATTCTCTAAGAATGTCCACAGCTTTACTTAGTCCAGTGCCTGAAGCATTCAGGAGAACACCTTCTAGTTCATGACCCAGATAGCAGCAGGAAAGGTGACTTGGCATTTTGTTTCATTGCATGGCATAACTGATGAACTGTGTAGCAAATGGAGAGGGACATATGGAAATGGAAAGTGAAACATTGTGCAAATGTCACCTCATTAGGAAGTTATCCAATACATGGAAGAGTGACAGGGGAAAAAAAAAACAGGGAGAATTAAAAACATGAAGGGAATTGTGTGAATAATACTTTGAGACTAACTTAGCAACATTTGAAGTTCCCATGTGTTTGCTGCTTCCATATGGCAATGCAGAAGTCAACTGCACAGGATTTGTCCTGCAGCTCTGGCGATGCACACACTGGTGACAGTAGGTTTATATATGCAAATGAGAAGTGCTGGACAAGAATGGCAGTAGGGGAATGAAGCCAGGAGGGGAGAGGAGTGGTATGGGGAAAAATATACAACAAATCCGTATTGAAGACAAACTCAGAAGTAACATGAAGCCCACTGAAGGTGTGAACAAAACCTGGCATCAGTGGATACCTATGTTCCCAGTTGGCAGCAGTTAATGTTCATGATCCTGAAATTAAATCAGCTACACTAGCAAACTCCTAAAATGCTCCCAGTCCTGCTTTCAGCCTACACCAACTAGTTTTCTCCCCAGCTGTTCTGAAGCCTTGCTGAGGGAGTGTGACCCAAACACTCTCAGCCTGTCTTCACAGGAGATGTGCTCCATCCTTTTGATCATTTTTAATGGCCCTCCTCTGGACCTGCTCCTGTGCTGAGGACCCCAGGGTTAGACACAGGTTGGGGCTCTTGAGAAGGAAATAGAGGGACAGAATCACCTCCCTTGACCAGTTGGTCACACTTTTTTGGTGCAGCCCAGGATATAGTTGGTTTTCTAGGCTGCAAGTGCTTGTTGTCAGCTCATGTCCAGCCTTTCATCCACCAGTATTTCCTGACTGCTCATCAGAATGCTGTCAAATAGTGTGTCTTTGCTGAAAGACTGGATTCTTCAGAATCAAAATAAATGAATAATACAGACACAAAAATATGTCGAGTATGTGGAACAGGTATTTGACCCTTGCCCTGTTGTTCTGTCCTTTGTCTGGCTATATCTATACCAAGTTTAGTGTATGACTGATGTGAACTCATCAGGAATTACCTTGTGCACACCGCACCTCAACCTGTTTACTGTGAATAGGGCGGAAGCGAGCACCATATTACACTGTTTGTATTGATTTGGGAACCACACCTTATGATTACCTTATCTTTGGGCTATGATTGTGAGACATCCGCCGGCATTTACATTTATGCCACTGATTTTCTATGCAACCCAGGACAACTTATTTAAACATGCTATGGCTGCATTTCTTCATCTCTAAATTGGGGGCAATTCTTTTCTCATGAGATTGTTATAAAGCCACATTAATTAATGTTTATAAACAGAGGATATCCTGGGGTGAATGAGATAGATACATGAAAAATATTCTTATTATTCATACTGGGACAGCACATTCTGCTTGTATGTACACAGAGAATAAACCATCTCAGAATGGGTGAAGTTTACTTAAACAATAGATAAAAGTAGTAACCTAACACCTTCTAGTCACAGTTCTAGACTCTATATATTATTGAAAGAGACAGAAAACCTCAGGCAATGACTTTTTTTATCTAAGGGTGGTAAAATACATCTTCCTTATCTAGGGCGGTAGAATACATCTTCCTCTGCAAGTATCTGTTTCTCCCTACTGGCTATGAAACCTGAAGACGTTCATAGAAAATACACAGGTGTGCAAAGGAGAGTGACATTAAGCACAGACTTACCACTTTGATCAACCTACTGCTACTGTTTATTACTTATTCATAAGAATGATAGGGCTAAACTATCACCTTTACTGCACCTACCATACCCTTTAAATCAAGTTGGGCAGCCACGTAAAAGTTATACAAGTGTGTACCCAGCTTTATCCTTGTACATGTGGGTTGTTGCTACACTGCTATTAAATGTACAGACAAGATACAGGAGAATCACCTGGAAACTCTGGAAACTCCAGGTCCTGCAGGCCTGAGCTCAGGTTTCTTCACTGAATGCATGGCAAACTCTAACCCCAGAAATTGAATACGCAGCAAGAATCTATTTAAACTTAATATCAAAACTGAGCTCATGTTTGGAAAACGAAAGGAGGAGAAGGAAGAGTGAAGGAGGTGCAATCACCTCAGGTACCTATTTAAACACCAGTAAGATCAGTGAATCTTTGTCATAGATTACTATACGTATATAGGAATAATTTCTTGGCAGCCTCTACCCAGAACATGGACCAGAGGTCATTTTCCCTAGCCTTCCTTGCTGTGGACAAAACATTTTTCATGCAGGCATGTTAGAGTGTTTTGAAACTGCCAAAATCTGACTTGCCTGTAAGATATTTTTATCCAAGCCTATGTTGCAAGGCATTTATGGCAAGGGCTGTGTTCTATTGTAGGTGTAAGTGATTTCTAGCATAAAGGTGACAGTTTCTAGTTGCTATGGCATTACAGATAAACTATTATTATTTGCAATTAGTATTTTCCTAAACCTCCTATAATACATAGTTATTATACAATGGATGTATTCTACACATGGATGAAATTCCATTTATACATGTATTAGACATGCAAAATAGTCACATTTTTGGATATACTGAAAGCTATTCTAACATGTTTGATACTGTCATGCAACAAAAAACTATACATTCATGGGGAATCTGAACCCAAGTGGCAATAAAAGTTGCTTGTTTGATTCTCTAAATAAAACAATCTTGCAAACTCTCCTGTGATGACCATGAGGGATATTCCGGCTGTATTGTTACCACTGTTATTCCTATACAGTAGCATATTTGTGGCTATCATCACACTTGTACATTCAAAATATTCCTTTACAGTGTGTCTTATCTGTATCATTCATTATTTTTGAGCAAATTTGGGATTATAAATATAAACTGATCATAAATCCTGTATGATGTACTGTGAGATAGCATATACTGGAATTATAGCTCAGGACACATCACAGTGTAACCTGTGTTCTAGGATACATTTGCACATATCAGAAAAAAACAAAACCAAAATACTGCTAGGAATGGATTTCATTTTTAGTTGCCGTACAAAACCTTTTCTGATATTTCTGACACATTAAATGCAATACACGTGGAACAGAATACAATTTGCATCACACCTAGCTGCTTCACAATTCACTAAGTAAAGCTATCTCACTTGAAACAATGAAGTGAAATTATAATTTATTGGGCACAGATATTCAATTATATTTGTACTATTAAAAAAACCAAACAAACCAAAAATAAACAAACAAACAAACAAAACCCAACAAAACCAACATAGGAATTTACTGTGCAAGAGCATTGAAACTTCAAAATATTAAAGTCTTTTTTTAATCTTGAAACACTCATTTAATTTCAAGGGTATTAAATGTTAAAAATGTTAAAAATTGGTTGATTTTCACAAACTTTTAACTCATGAACATGACTTCGATTCAAGACTCAATTAAAAAGGTTGAAATAGGATTCTGTGAGAACAAAAGTAAAATATGTGTGCCTAGTTTCAGCCAGGAAAGAGTTAATGTTTTTTTTTTCAATTGCTGAGGGGGTGTGGCTGTAGGCACGTCTAGGCAGTTATTCCATACTACCTTATGTCATTTGCTGTGCTGGGGAAAAGGGACTCATTTCTGGGAAGGGTGTTCCCTTCCAGTGGGAGAAACTGGAGTGGTGAGGAAGAGTGGTCTGTATTTGCCAGTTTTACATGTAAATAATTCCTTTGTCTCATATCTTTTTTTATTAATATTGTTGCCATTACTGTTTTCTTATCTCATTGCTGTTTCCAGTAAGTTGTTCTTAACCAGTGATTTTCACCTTCTGTGCCTCCAGTTCTCAACTCCAGTCCTGGAGAGGGAAAGAGAAGTGGGGGGAGCACAGAATCATAGAATCAAAAGACTTCTGAGGTCACTGAGTCCAACCTATGACCCAACACTGCCTTGTCAACTATACCATGGCATTAAATGCCTCATCCAGTCTCTTCTTAAATACCTCCAAGGAAGGTGACTCCACCACCTGCCTGGGCAGCCCACTCCAATGTCTGATCACTCTCTCAGTAAATAACTTCTTCCTAATGTCCAATCTAAAGCTTCCCTAGCACAGCTTAAGACTGTGACCTCTTGTCCTACTGCTGTTTGCTTGGGAGAAGAGACCGATGCTCATCTGGCTACAACCTCCTCTCAGGTAGTTGTAGAGAGCGATGAGGTCTCCCCTGAGCCTCTTCTTCTCCAGGCTAAACACCCCCAGCTCCCTCAGCCTCTCTTTATGGGGCTTGTGCTCCAGCCCCCTCACTAGCCTCATTGCCCTTCTTTGGACACTCTCCAATGCCTCAATATCCTTCCTAAACTGCTGCAAGCAAGCAGCATCTGGTTTGGGAGAGTCCTGGTGGGGGCACTGAACTGGGGAATACAATTCCTAAACCATGACAGTAAACAATTAATGTCCGGCAAGATGGTATTATGAAATCCAAATTTTGTTAGATAGGCTTACTATTTGAAGATCAAAAGTCTGACTGATAAAGGTAATAATACAAGTATATAAGATAAGCACCTGAATTTGGTAAGCACCTGAAATACATGAGTTTATGAAAAAAATTAGAGATGCAAAAATTAATTAAATTATATGGATTAACAAGTAGTTAAGTGATAG
Source organism: Empidonax traillii (assembly GCF_003031625.1). Classification (NCBI taxonomy): domain Eukaryota; kingdom Metazoa; phylum Chordata; class Aves; order Passeriformes; family Tyrannidae; genus Empidonax; species Empidonax traillii. Next base: position 70,936 of record NW_020956068.1, read on the forward strand.
AACATATAGGGTAACTGCTGTATGTACTGAGATCATTATTGAAATACTGTAGACATATCTGACATTTCTACAAAAATACTAAAAACTTGCAAAAACTTTGATGAATGGTAAAACATCTAGAATATGCCTTACAATAGCCATCAGACTATTCTGGTTTGCACTCTAACAAAAAAATCAAGAAGATACTAAATGAAGACATATGAATACCTAGAAAAAGAAGAGATTCCTGACGGTAGACTGTTCTGTACACTAGGGCTGAGAAAGTATAAACGCTGCAACTGGAAATTCAGACAAGAAAAATTATCAAGTTCTCCTAAGTACTTAATTCAAAATAGAAGAGAAATGGAAACCCTTGTATGCTACAGAAATAAAAGATACAACTTTTCTTTTTCACTACTGCAGAAACTTAGACGGAGGTTATTTGATAGTCAGCTAGTCTGGGCTGACAAGAAAGCGGAGATGGTGACAGCAACCAAGATGGATGTTTCATCTGTTTCTTGACTCAGTAACCAGCAGGTCTGAGGACCATGTCTTCTGTACTGCAGCCACTGAGCAGTTCTGGGCTGGAACTGTGTCATGCACAGACCTGCACTTTGGCAGAAGCATCTGGTCCATGCACTTACCCCCCATAAAAATGCCTATAAGGCATTTTTATTTAGGTACCAATATTATACTGTGTAAAACTGTAAAAAAAAAAAAATTAGAAGTATTATTTCCTTTCTGTAGTTAAATAGTCTCTGTGGATTTTGAATACAGCCCTGGAGCTAGCCTTGTAGCTACAGATATCCTTTCTAGAGCATGCTCATATAATGAATGTTACCATATACTATATATATTGTATATATACCTGTAGTATTACATGGTGTTATTCTATCCCAGATAGAATTTTCATCAATTCATCCATTTTCCATTGATGAATTCCATAAAATGTTTGTTACCCCATTTCTCCAGCTTGTCAAGGTGACTCCAACTGCAGATGTATCATCCAGCACAAAGCCTGCTCCTTCCCATTGAATATCATCTGTGAGCTTGTGGCAGACACATGATGTTCCATTGTCAAAGCCATGAATGAAGATGTTAAACACTATTGGACCCACTATGAATGCCCAGGGAATACCACCTATGAACAGACCCAGAACACTTTCAGCCTCTTGCTCCAGCCTTTTTTTTTCACTCACTTTAATTCACCCAGCTAGTCCTACCTCTGTAGCCCCAAATATTCTGGAAGACCAGAGTCAAAAGCTTGCCAAAGTGAAGGTAAAGGATATCAACTGCTCTGCCCTCATCTTCAAACCCAGACATTACATTGTAGAATGCAATTAGGTTGGTCAAGCATAACTTGCCCTTGGTAAATTCATATTATTTTTTTTTTCCAGTCACCTTTTTTTCTCTTATGTGCCTAGAAATGACTTACACAAGGATTTGCTCCATAACCTTCACAAGAATGAAAGTAAAGCCAGTTGGTCTGTATTTCCCCATTTCTTCCTCCTTGTCCTTCTGGAAGATGGGTGTGGCATTTGCTTCTGCGGTCACTGGTAACTTATGATCACGGGAACCCCTTGAAGAGATAGAGAACAGTCTTGCAGTGATATCAGCCATGCATCCTGCTTGGCTCTGTATTTATGTTGCTTAAGAAATCTCTAATTCAGTCTTCCCCTAACATTGGTTGTATTCTACCAAACACATGGAAAGACTGAGAATAGATGTTGCTAGTAAAAACTAGGGAATAAAAACCTCAGCCTTTCTGTTCGTTCATCACTAGGTTCCCTCTCCACTTGGCCTTAGTCTTCCTCTTTCTATTTTTCTTCCAATAGAAGCCCTTCCTGTACTTCACCAATTTTTACTCCGGCTAAACTCTGGATTTCCTAATTCAATCACTGCAGATTTGGGCATTCCTTCTATATTCCTCCTGAGCAGCCCATCCATTCTTCCATCTCCCATAGGCTTCCTTTTTCCATCTAAGCCCTGCAGAAGTTCCCCATTTAGCTAGTCTGGCTTCCTTATATAATCTTATTTAAAAAAAAAAATATCTTGACATGTATTAATAAATTGATTCTCAGAACATGTTAATATAAATATTATATTGTACTCTTTTAGTGCAGTATCTTTGGCCTCCCTCACATTTGCCACTTTCTCAGTGAAAAGGCAAGTAGTAGATTTCTGTTGATGTAAACAACATAACATAGTTGTTTGTAAAGACTCTACTGAATTCCAGAGAGTCCTGTTCATTTATACAAGCTGAGGATCTGTTCCAACTGTTGGTTCATGAATTCTTGAAGTAATTCAGATACAGACTTATTCTTCTGTGTCCATGAGCACCTCTGTTCCTGTGATTTTGGATTTTGGGGCAGATATTACACTATTTGTATGGTCTTTGTCATTTAGGCATACTTTAATATTGCATCTAACATATAGATCCTCTTCCAGCATCAGGCTTCCCAGGCTTCAGTTTTTAGCGTTTTGCTCTATTACATAGGTAAGACATAAGATTTTGAGACAAGACCTGAGGCAAAATAAAGATTTGTGGCTAGACGCGGAGTTGATAAAGTGTGCACACAGAACAAAATGTGCATAGTTTGTGCACCTACTCATATGCAATAGCTGTCTTTTAAAAAACATGGCAGTTTAAGGTCTCACCTTCTCTTTTGGGAGTCCATTTAGCTGCCACGTAGAGCTGTGACTCCTACCTTGGGGACAGGTGACTTCGTTCCCACCAGAGCTTTGTAATCCTGGTAAAATCTGCCTGAGTATTAATTGCCTCTTGAGCTAAGAATGGATGGCTCAGAGGCTAACACCAGGCCCAGTGCCACAACACCCTGTAATGGGCAGTGCAAATCCCAGCAGGAAGCATAATATGCCTGCACAGCAGTCCTCCCTGGGGATTTCCCTGCCTCTATACAGGAGGGAGAGATAGATGCATGGCAACATGGGCCAAGTGTGGATGGCAGGTTACAGATGACAGTTGCAATGACTGTACAAAGTAATGACTGTTTTTTTGATTTCAACAACTAAATATTCATATGTTGTGTTATCATTTTCTTCTCTTTTTTGTTCTCTTCAAACATCACTGTGTTATACACACATACATACACACTACTGCTACTAAATTTTCTATTGAGAACCCTGCCAACTAAAAGCTTTAAAGCAGTCACTGCATGAATAATCAAAAGAAAATTCTCATATGCTTTGTAAGAAATTTGGAATTTCACTATACAGCATAGGAAATGCTATGTTTTATATGTGTCTCTCTTGCCTATAACTACCTAATGGATCTTCAGGTTCTTTCCAAGTAGGGTTCTGAGGCTCATGCCCTAATCAATTATACCTGAATATGGCACTGAAAAGACCAGTGAACCACAGGTTTATACCTGTGAGTGGCCAAGACTTAGCTAACCTGGGGGAGATCCCAAAATTTTTGCTCTCTTCCATTCCAAAGAGCTGGAACTGGCATCACTTTTCTCTAAGCTTGGTTTTACCATACAGAAAGTGAAGGTAATACTGCCAGCTTATCTCCGTAGGGCTATATGGCTAACATACTATTTATAAAATGTTTAACCCTGTGGCAAATACTTCCACATGATCTTCTGAGGATAATTCAACACAAGCCTATAATGAGGACTGGCACTCAGGTTGTCCATCAAGAGTGTACAGATCTACAGAATACCCCCACTGGCAGAGTGAAAGGTGGAGCACACACCAGGTCGCACCAGTTCAGACTCCCAGAGGCTGACACAGCCTTTATGTAACTCCTTTAGCACAATTTCATCCTCCACACACCATACAGATAAAGGGTACAGCCGGCACCATCGTTACCACCCATACTCGCACAGTTACAGCCGGAGACAGCATAATAGCACTCAACTTGCACAATCAACGCCCTTCCACCTAACTATATTGCTATAAGCGGCTTCTGCAGGGGACTATGCCCTACATTTCAGGCCATTACTAGCGCAGAAGCAAAGGTGCAAGATCATCCCTACAAACAGCTACACGCCTTCAGGAGGCTGACACACCCAGCAAAGTGGGTGCAGTAGCAGTGACACACACCTGTGGAAAAGACTGGATTTGGTAGTTAGCGACGTGCTGCAGATCTGACTATACATGTTGCTGTCATTTCAACACAGTGCCCTCAAAACATCAGCCCGTAGTTTAGCATCGTCCTTCTCCAGCATGTACACATATGAAGCCCTCATTGCAAAAGCGTGCTTGCCACACCTCACAAATGATAGATGCTGTGACAGATATCACGGCAGATAGAAATCTTAGCTGTGTAAAAGTATGAGAAACCGTGTAAGAAAAGTATCAGTAAGGCAGAACAAGATGGTATACGTACAGGTTTTTACCATCCTCCTGTCTGTGAAACACTCATTTTTAAAAGGAAGATGAAACATGGATAAAGCTATGAACATGTGAGTATACAACACATCTCATACACTTTATGTACACATTAGCTTCTTGGTTTGTGACATCTCCCACAGAGGAACTAATTATAAATTTATCTTTCAGATTGGGGCTGGGAAACACTGGAATAATGGCTCCTCTTCTGGACCAGTACTGAGCAGCAGTAGTTTAAGACAGACGTAGCCCAGCCACTGCAGGCCGATGCTTCAAGTCTCTGTCCAGATTGCAGTAAATGGGGTTAGTTCTACAGTTTAAAACCTGTAAAAATAATGATCCAGAGTCAAACCATAGTTATATTTGCTGGGGAGTAAAGCATGACATGGCTTGGGAGAAAGCTGTCCACCACTTCCCTGGTTTTCTACCTGGGACCAAATTTGCATGCAGAAAGATGAAGAAGAAATTTCAGTATGTATAGCGAGTTCTGTGGAAACAAAAGTTGCATTCACTTTACCACTGAGAATGTTGGATCTGGCCCTTGAGCATTTAAACCAGGATATTAAGCACAGTTTAATTCTGATGTTTCAGACAGAGCCACAGCAAAAATGGCTGATGTTCAAAACATGAAATTGACACAGATCAGAAATCCAATTCAGTGCTGATGCCAACGGATGCAAGTGAGGTGGAAACTAATGGGAACTTAACATCAAAGGTAAGTTTTGGCCAAAGCCTTCACTGAAAATTAACACCTCTGGATACTTTCTGATGCATCGTTAGAATATATTTGGGTTAGAAAAAAAATATTTCGATGTAGCTAAGTGTATGAAAGGACAGATAGAATCTAGCAGACCGTTTAGAAGACAAAGAGTAGGATCTTTTTTAGCTTCTAAAGGAAAGAAGACTCCCTGTGCAAAAGCTGTGTAATCCCTCTGTGCCTGAGTTACCCCACCTCAAATTATGGAGTTAACAATATGTTACGTAATTAACAAAAAAAATTAATTAGTGCTGAAAGACACTTTGTTAGTTTTAATGTTATTATTTTTTAAAATTATGGTTGTATTTAAAAAGTGTCTTTTAAGCTTGTATAGTATAAAGCTGCCTTAAAATAGCCTCTGTATTGAAGCAGATTGCAGTTGTATTATTGCATATGAATACACTTGAGCCTGTGCTTGTTGATTCAAAGATCAGATAAGCGATTTTTTTGGCTCAGCTAGCAGTCTTTATAAGGCATATCAGCTCAAAAGCTTTAATGCAAGGAGCATATCAACTGGACAGGCTGTGCAAGAAAATCCCATGCACTGCAAATTAATGTGCTATTTTATTTCATCATCTTCCTTCTTGAGACATTGATGGTAACAAATGAAAAAATATGATAGTTTAACAGTTAATCAAATCACATTTCTAAAGTTAAGGTGTTTCGAACATTTAAATTTGGTTGTGCTTAACACATGTAATATTTCATGTGCCTTCCTTACTGGTAAGTGAATAGGTTGTCCCTTACCACATAGTGTAACATTTAGATCTGTTAAATGCATTGATTCAAGCACTTTTACGCTTTCCCACCTGGTTGCAGTGATTCTCTTTGTAGCAAGGCAGAGTTCTTTCACTGCTGTTTTTGTCTTTTGGTGAGCTGCCTGGAGGGATCACTGGTGGCAACATACAAAGCTCTGACTGCTTTCTTCCTGCTACACTTCATAAATATTACCAAACATACCTGTATTACGTTTTTCCCCTTACAACAATTTCATTGCTAACCTGAAGCGAAACCTGAGTGGGAATACTTCCAACTAGTGCAGAAGCATCTGCTGATTCATCAAACATTATGATAAAGTAAGCCTCACTGAAATTAATGAATACATGTGTTTTTATAAGTATTACTGAAGGCACTGGTCATCTGGAATTTGAAAAGTTTCTATCACTATTTATTTGTCTCATGAAGAACCAGAAAATGGCTTTGAAACAGTTCTGAAATGAGATATAATTGGGGGTTGTTACCAGAAGATCTGGAAGAAATACAAACTGTTTGTACGAGGAATGGGAACTGTGAGGAGACCTTCCTTGAGGCAGGCTGTCCCACAACTTCCTGTTGCCTTCTGCACCTTCCTGAAGCACAAAGACTTGCCTGCTGCCAGCACAAACACCCTGGAGTGCTGGCCAAATGGACAGAGCACAGCTGGGAATATATGTGTGCATTCCTCTGGGGTCAGCTGCCACAGGTCTGCCTTTCCCAGCATAAATTTGCCCACCTGAGATGTCCAGGTTTTAGGAACATGTAGATTACCAGGTAGAAGATGACAACACTGGCTAACTAACGATACTGAAAAACCATCTGTTTCTGACTACTGTGCTCCACTCCTGGAGGATGCTTTGATACTGTGCCTTTGGATGCCTTCCTCCTTCTGCTCTCTTTAAGTAGAAGACATGGTTTCAGCATTCTTAGATCCACCACATCCCGCTGGGTGCACAAATGTAGGAAAGCAGCTGGAATGTGTTTGGAAGCCCCAACACAGACCTAATCTTAAAGCATGTCCATATACTTGCAGGCTGAAAGTTAAACTAATGAAAATAGTTTGTCATAGATTTCAGCACATTTTTTAAAGGCAATCTCAAAGCACAAAGGAAGTTACACTGGTTAGATTGTTCATCTTCTCCCTGTTGTCCAACCTCTGCAGCTCAGTTGAGGCTCTTCTCAAGGCTTACTTGCCCTGTAAAATTATCTATGTACAATCATACAGCCAATGTAAAGGATTTAGTTACAATCAAGAAAAGTTGTCTAATCTGAAATAGATGACACAGTAAACCGGACCGTATAAACATTTTATACACAACAATTATTGGTGTCAATTGTGCAAAAAAGTCTTCCACAGAATAAATAAGTAATCATTTTAATAAAGAAGCAAGCATATCTAAGCTATAATATAAATAACTATTAACAGGAATATATATTAATATTGCTAATGTGTCTTGTTCTTTTTTTGTTCTTTGGTAGGTAGATTGGATTTTCACTCCTTGTGTTGGTGGCACTTTCTTTAGTGCATGTCTTGCCCAACAAGGGCAGGGAAGTGCGATCCATTGTCATGTTGATTCATTCAGTAGCCCATTCTGTTTCAAGCATGTGGCCATCACAAATGGCCATACACCAATTTGAGGATTATGACTCAATCTTCTGGTTTCCTTCTGATTTAAATGATAGTGTTAAAAAAAGTTCCAAAGCTGTGCTTCAGACAATGCTAACCACATATCAAGATTCTAAATGTCCAATAATACACTGCAGTGGTTTCACCTAAAGGAGGCACAGGAACCACAGCTAACAAACACTACACTGTCTGCCCACAACTTGGGAAGCAGGCTGCCCTACCCAGTGACAGATCCATTGCAGAGCTTTCACCAGACCTTCTGCCATGAGCAGTGCCATCAAAATAAAGAGTAATTCAACGTAGTTCATGCAGAGTTTTCAATGATGCTTCTCATGTGAGAGAACTAGCAGTTGTCCATACATCCGTGTGCAATAACCTTGCTTTGCTCCAACTTTCAGGCGGCATCGGCATAAGCTGGACTTCCCTGTCCATCCAGGCCTCCAGGGGTTTACATAGCTCCTCTTCCTTTTCCCAGTGTAGGTGATTTGTACTCCCAAACACCTGGTTTTGGTGCAGCAGCTCGGCTCACTGTGGAATACCTAGTGATGGCCAGTGTGCCTCTCCCATCCATAGGGCTGGGATCGCAGCAGCCAGGGCAGTCCAGGAGCTAAGCAGAGGGTGACTCACCCAGGAGGAGCAGTGCGAGCTGTGCTCAACAAGACCAAGTGGCAAGTGACAAAGGTGCTGGTGCACTGGAGAAGGGAGAGGTAGATACCATCTGATCTGCTGTCTGCTGTGAGGAAAGCTCACAGCTCGGGTGGAGCAGGTTCCCTCCTGCCCCTCAGTGGGCAAACCGATCCCGGGGGTGTCATGCAGCCATCCGCACTATGCAGACCGTGGGAGAGGGAGGGTCAGAGACAAGCTGGCAGGAGGAGATAAGAAGCAAAGGGTTTGAGGAGCAGCTGGTGCCCTCATACCAGTGAGGGGGTTTGTTGGGGCTGAAATGCAGGGTGCCGAATGCAGCAACCATCAACGCTCTGGGCAGGGAAAATCTCTCTGCGCCGTGGAGCAAACATACAGGCCTTGGTGTAGGAGATGAGGGGAGAGTGTGTGAAGGACACCTCGATGGCGCCTGGAAGAGGCTGGGCAGGGAAGTGCCATCAGTCGGTGGGGCAGGGAAGTGGTGAGGTCCTGTTGCCATTGCTGGTGTTATCCGTGCTGGAATAAGGGATTTCAGCGGAGGCTCCTCGCAGCAGGAGAAGAGCCGGTACCTCGGTGCGCACAAACGGACCTAACGAGGGCGCGGCGAGCGCCGATGCCTCAGCGTGTCCGCCAGGGACGAGTCAGAAGGGGGGGAATAGAAGGAAAATCCAAACCGCTACAAAGCGAAAAGAAAGAAAGGCAATATGAACTGACTGATTTTTTTTTTTTACCCCATCTGGTAAAAAAATACCCAAACCAAACCCTACTTGAAAATAAAAAGCCCAGTTAAGTCAACAAGCGCCCCCTCGCCGCCCCGTGAGGGAGGAGCGGGGTCCCCGCGCCGCCCCGCACCTGCTCGCGCCGGGGGCCGCGGGGCGCCTGCGCGGCCGGGCCGTGCGGGGCCGTGCGGCCGCGCGCCCCGCGGGCGCCGCCGGCGGGCAGCGGGACGGCGGCCACGTGACGCCTCCGCCCGGCTCCCTCCGCTCCGCACCGCACCGCACCGCGCCGGGCCCTGCGCACCGAGCTGCGGAGCCGCCGCCGCCCCCCGCCTCCGCGCCCTCCGCCCTGCCCGCGGGGCACGGGAGCCGGTGACGGGAGCGAGGCGGAGTCTGGAGGGAAGATACCGAGAGATAGAGATTTAAATCACATCCCCGGCTGTAGAAGGGGCAGCAGCAGCAGCAGCCCCGGCGCAGAGGTACGGACGCACGCGCCGAGACAGGTCTGTCGGCTCCGCCGCTGCTGCTGCTGCTCACCATCATCATGGGTGCCGCTGCCGCCGCCGCCGAGCCCCCCAGCGCCATGGGCCTGGTGTCCAGCGTGGTGAACGACACCCTCGAGTTCTACCGCTGGACCTGGAGCATCCGAGGTAACGCGCCAGCGCGGCCCCGGCCCCGCCATCGCCGTGCCCGGCGCCCCCCGCCCGCTGCCACTGATGCGCAGCGGCTCAAAATGGCTCCGTCTCCCGGGAGACGCGGGGAGCGCTCCGGCTCGCCGGGACCCCCCGCACCCGCCTCTCCTCATCGCCCTTCTGGGAGCGCTTGGGCGCTTTGTTTGTTTATCCGCCGTAATCCCGGGTGAGGGCCCGGGGTGCGCGGGGCATCGCGTCGTGGCAAGGTGAGGGTGTCCCTCGGGCGCCCGCGGGCGGGACGGAGCGAAATCCGCTTCCCGGAGCCGCGGCTCCTCTGGTTCCCTCTCGCCGCGGTGTGCCTTGGGGTGGTCATACGGGAATGTGATGTCGGAGGTAAGCGAAGCCCTCCGGTATTTCGTGCCGGAGCTCGGACGGCCTCCGGCTCCTGCGGCAGGTGGGAGCGCCGTGCCGGCATCGCGTGGAGTTCAGCGAACGAAACGAGGAAAGGAATGTCACTGTCAGTGATGAAGATTTTCGTTTTATGTTGGGTGTGTTTGGGTCAATTTCACTGGTTTTCGTTTTTAATATGCCCCACTTCTGTAATTGCACTCCACAACTGCAATGTGGAAGATGCTGAAGGAGGAGATAATGTCTTGGAATAAGGAAAAATGTGAGAAAGCAGCTTTCAGTGCTGGAGCAGTAAATGAGGTGGTAACTTGCTGCAGTGACTGATAGCTCTGGAAGCCTTATTGGTCAGCGTGAATGGCTCTGTCTCGTTGGTCAAATGAAAGGAGTTGCAGCTTTCATAGCTCATTTTGTGACTAGGCACGGGCAGTTGACAGGAGGATCACTTCTCTGGATGTTTTCCTCTTTTTTTAGTTGTCCACACAACGATGAGGTCTAGGCTATTTTGATTTAAACCTAAAAACACATAGAACAAAACTGGAATGAGTGCAACTATGGATGTGTTTTGTGGCAGTGTGGGGAGTGGGAATGTCGGGCCTGCATTGCAGACGGGGAGCTCACTGCATCAGCAGTCTTTGCTTTTCTGCCCACCTCCCTTCTGCCATCTGTCAGATAATAAATTAATTTTATGTTATACATGGAAGGAGCTCATTTTTGTCCCACAATTTGCCTTCCCATAACTTAGGTGTGTTGCCATATTTTAAAAATTAAATCTACATGCATATTTTTCTTTTCTGTATTTAACAACTGCCAGAATATGACAGCAAATAAAAATGCTTGCAGCAGCACTGTATTGTAATTTACCAGTGTTTGCTCTCTTTCTCTACCGCTTGCAACATACCATTGTTTGTAGACTGCCAGGTAACTCGTGAAGGAGATGCTGTTCTAGCCAATCAATAGCATTTTCAGATGGATATAGAAACAGATGTGAGTACAAAGTTGATATCCTTATGGATTACTTGATTTCTTTGGAAAAAGGATCACAGGATTCCGCTGTAATGAAATAATCAGTCCTATTTTGTGTAAGAGGTGGACTGTTTCTTGTTCAAATTCTGAATTTCAGCAGGTTCCTGCAAGGTTAGTTTTGGTAGAGCCTAAGTCACATGAAAAACATTACAGTTCTTGTTTGTACCCAGTAGTACGTAAACCAAGGTTCTCCTGTAGTGTTTAGGGTCAGATATGGATAGGCAAAACATGTAATGTCTCACATTGTAGTCGCAAGGTACCTCTGGATAAGAAAATGTTATTCATGAGGCAATGCTGTGTAGCTGTTCAGTGAAATAATTTCTTAATGCATTAAGTTCCACTCAGTTTGCTGCTTTTCTGCATGTGTCTTTGTTCGGACAAAAATAGTTGTCTCCATTTGCCATGTTTGAGTGACTATATAGCATCCTTCCAGTACCTAAGGGCAGGTGATAGGAGAGGTGGATAGGCACCTTTTACAAGGGCATGTAGTGATAAGACAAAGGGTAATGGCTTCAAACTGGAAGAGGGCAGGTTTAGATTAGATATTAGGAAGAAATTCTTTACTGTGAGAGTGGTGAGGCACTGGAACGGCTTGCCCAGAGAAGCTGTGGATGCATCATCCCTGGAAGTGTTCAAGACCAGTTGGATGGGGCTCTGCAAGTCTAATGGAAGGAGGTGTCTCTGCCCACTGTCAGGGTGGTTGGAACTAAATGGTATTTAAGGATCCTTCCAACCCAAACTATTCTATGATATGTTCAGATCATGAATTCAGCACTGTTATGTGAATTCATGCAATTCACCTTCATGTCAAGAGCTATGACAGTGATATTGCTCAACAGAAAACATAAATTATGGCATGCAAGATCATTGCCTAATGTTCAATATCATTAAATAAAAAACTATACCACGCAGCAAAGTTGCTCAACAAATGATGCTATGCAATAGCATTACACAATAAATCATACTGAAACACTACTACACAGCAAAATTACACAACAAAATATGAAGAAATTTTATTCCCACTACGACTCCTACACTTATTCTCTCCAGTTCCCACTTCCATTTTTTATTGGACACCCATCCGTCCTTAGCCCTGTTCTTAGTATTCAGCAGGATTGTCCTGCCAGCAGGTGTTTTCTCCTGCTGTCTCAGACTCCTGTGATGAGACCTGTGTAGAACTGTGCCAAAATGTCCCACTGAGTCTTGTGCTGCTTTATTTTTGCACATTAAGGATTTGATCTTTTTCCTCCCCTGCTTTGTACTATTTAAAAGCAACTGACCTTTTCTGAGACTAAAAAGAACCCCAAAAGATCACGTATGTGATGAGCCTAAATGGATTTTGTTTGAATGATGTCACAGAGTTTTTTTCAGCATTGAGCATGCTGTCTAAAGCTGTTTTGTTTGTGGTTTTGGTTTTTTGGAGTTTTTTTTTAGATCTTGCATTTGGGAATAATATTAGTGTTCTATGCCATTTTCCCCATACGTATTATCAAGAACATTTGCAGCCTTACCTTAATGTTTTTGCTTGTTCATTTGTTGAAAATCTACTTTTTTTTCTCTCCTTCCTTGACTATGTTTTTAGACCCCTTTCATGGAAGTCTAAAATCCATTGTAGCTGTATATTCACCTAGGAGGCTGAAGGTTATCATTTAGGAAGCCGTAAACTTCAAGGAGAGATACAAAGGTCAAAAACATGGTCTTGGCAGTCATCAGGATAAAAAAAAAAAAAGGTGGTCGGAAGAACAGTTACTATCAGGAAGGATGATCTAGGAATTCTGTGCCCTTATTTCTGTAAGGGCATGGGACCGGTTCCATGTAATAGCTAGGGCAGGGCTTCCTGCTTTCTCTCAGCTCGGGTAGCAGGTTGGGGTGAGATCTGCCAGGAAGGATTAAGGATATGATTAGATGACTGAGCAAGTGACTTACAGGGAGGTTCCAGGCTGTGTCCAGGGGAACTATTTAGATGAATAACTTGGGACATAATCCAGGAAAGAAGAATGTGGAAATTTCAAAACTTGGGTGAAGAGACCACTGACAGTTGGGGAGGGGGAATAGGAGACTGTGGCTTGAAAAGGAGATTTGTGAAACGCTGTACAAAAAGATTTACTTAGAGGAACTAGTTCATTTGAATGTATGGAGCTAAAGAGCAGAAGGCTTTACCAACTTTGGGTGAGAATGATTGTTCTTGGAGCTCAGAGTTTAAGGAGGCAGGGCCATCCCAGGCCAGGTGGGACTACTTTGGAACAGCAACTATTTACAGCTGTTGCAGTTAATAAGATTACAGACTTTTTCCATCAGTAGGAAAGAAGAGAGGAGAGATGCAAACTTTCACTTTAGTGGTAGGATAGTCTTCTATGTAGCATCTTGTTCAGGAGCAATATCAGGTGTAGTTTTTATCAGTTAGGTCAGAAGCATAAGGCAGTGAGGATGGAAAACATGGGAAATTTAGAGCTGTTTGCCTAAAGAATGAACCAGTGGAGCAGCTTCCATGGGAATACAGATTACCATAAAAACTTTAACCAGGAAGATCTTTAAGAATGCCCAAGAAGTTCAGATCCATTTTCTTTATCAGTCCAGGGAACAGAACTAGAACAAAACTTGTTTCTTCTTTTCTCATTAATTTCCCCATGGAGAAATCAACTATGGCAAAACGATCCTGAATGTTTATTCTTGAGGAAAGCTCAGTGGGGTGGTTAGCAGAACACTCTGAGTGCAAGTACTTCCCTGTATTTGAGGATTTGTGCCAAAGCTGGAGGCAAGTAGAATCCCAGTGAAAGTTCTTCAGAGAGTGATGATGGGGAGAGAGAATGAAGGGTGAGATGAAGGTTCAAGAAGCCTATATATCACCGAAACAAAGCAGAATGTGTTCCTAAGCTTTTGGAGGGCTAGCTGAGCATTAGACTTGATGGTTTGGAATGGTGACGTGGTGATTCTTTGATACTTGTCTTGCAGGTAAAATTTTCTTCTCAATGGAACAGTTTTTTCTGTCTGTGACCGACTGCGACTGGGTAAAACACAAGGATTAGACAGGAACATACCAGAAACCAGAGAAGCACTGTAAATGGGCTTGGCTGTCTTGTGGCAGAAACACAAAGACCTGTGGCATAACTTGGAGAAATTAATTACAGAAGTAAAGAATGTTAAAGGCTAGATCATATGAGTCTGCTGTCAATAAAACTGAGCAGTAGGAGCATCCCAGTTTATTTGGTTTATTTCATATTTAATTGCTTGTCAGTGGAGGGAGGGACTTTGTTAGTGACGAAAAAACAGCTGTTGGTATTAAAGACAATTTGCTGGGTGTTTGAGGGAAATACCACCCACATTTCATCACCAGGAGATTTTATCAGATTGCAGCACTTGAAAGACATAATCAGAGCTAAACAGATACCAAGCATCTTTGGAAATGAAAACGTAATTCAGAAAAGTACATTACTGAAGTGGGAATGTCTGCTTAGAGCTTTTGGATCACCAGGCTTCAAAAACTCGATTATGAGGGAGTAGCATGAAGGAAAGTTAACACTGTGGATGAGGAGCTGAGCTGTGAGGGGAAGACTTCTCTTTCCTAAAATGAAGAAGAAGTTGTAGGGACCACCTGCTCAGCTTGAGCAAAGACACTAAATATAAAAAAGCCTTCAAAGAGCACCAGCAAGAATGTGATACATAATTCTGTTTGAACACTCATCAGCATAAAAAGCAAAAAAGAGAAAGGAAATGTGTAGACAAAATCACAAGAACATAATTTTTGAAAATTCATTTTAAGGCTGTGTAGATAGAATGTCTTGAAATCTTTGAAGGAAAACAGGTGTTACGAATACTCTTAAAGGAGAATCCATGGAAAAACATAGGGAAACAGCTTTATGCAGAATTTAACCAAACTGATTGCATGACCTTAGTATCTACTGCAGAAGGCCAAATAACTAGAACTTATTTGGTAAATTACTGTTGTGGAGTTCTCAGCAAATCATGTTTCTTAGCTGAGGCTGCATGCCATCAGTGAGGTGCAAACCAGTATGTGGTCCTGGAGCCACATACTACAACCAGAGGTGAAAAATCTTCGAGCAGTTGAAATAGCTGTGGCATGAAGCAGATTCCACTGCTTGCATAAATTGACCAACAATAGTGGTGGAACTCTTGCTTGTAAGGTAAGTGTCTCTAGTTGGAGTAACTTGATTAGAAGTTGACTGTAGTAGTCACTGTATTCTGTGCTCAGAGTGAAGAGGCATGTAGCAGGGCTGTGGTTATAGCTGTGGCAGACCAGAAGAGGTTGTATTCAAGGCAGCTGTGCTGTACTGTCCTGTGCAACCAGGGAAGGTTGTCAATGGCTGCCTAAGGACAATTAGTAGAGGAAGGTGTAGGAAGCATAGGATGTAGTTCCTTTTAAGGTCTTGTAGGAGCCATGAGGAATGGGTGAGGCAAAACTCCACTTTTTTCTCTGCCAGTCCAGACAGGTTTTTGGAGTTACTTGGTTCACATGGATTAAGAGAGCACTTAGATAAAAGGTGAATGAATGAAAAGGCTCTAAGTGTATATGGAGAGAACTTTGAGAGGAAGAATTTGCGAGGATGCAAGACTAAGGGAGGAGAAAAGGCTGTTGTGTGTACTGAAGAGTTTTTTGAGGTAAGGCAAGTGGGGTTGAATGAATGCCTGAATGACCTGAAAAAGTGGAGCTAAGTGAGAGTTTATTTATCTAAAAAGAATTGGCCATTAAAAGAATGAAACCTTTGGCTTTTAAAGGTTGTTGGTATGATTGGAGTGTGACTGGAACACAGAAGTTGGGACATTGTGATTTAAAGGACAAATCTGATCCATGAGGTAGGACTTCTCTGACTAGTAAATATATGACAGGGCTTTGCTTTCTCAAACTGTATTTGGAAACCAAATTTTAGCTACCATTGTATTTCATAAGGAACTATTTGAGTGGGACTGTCTGACTGATATCTTTTTTAGGAGGATGTAGATGCTGAATATATAGCTACCAGATCTCGTTTAGGTGGCAGGTGGGTACAACCATACTCAGTGTTGTCAAGGCTCAAGTGTTTCTGAGCATCTGAACTTCAAGATCTTGTGGCAAATGAAGACAGCTCTGAAATTTAGGCTTGCAGAGACTTAAGTTTCAGCTCTGTTGGGATTTTGAGTACTGCACCCTAGATTGTAGACTAAGCAATAAGTAGCTGCAAGGCAAACCTGGAGATGATTTGAGTGTGGCATGGTTTGTATTAACACCTTCTGTGTGTGCTTGGATCTCAAGATAAGCATTACCTAGTTTATCTTTCTGTCATGGAAGGTGAGGGGGAATAAGCTACCTCAGTTTGGCTTGCAATTTTGGGCCACCAAGTTGAGGCATGGCACCGGTTAGAGACGTGGAGCACCTCTCCTATGAGGAAAGGCTAAGAGAATTGGGATTGTTCAGCCTGGAAAAGAGGAGGCTTTGGGGCGATCTAATTGTGTCCTTCCAGTATCTGAAAGGAGACTACAAGAAAGATGGAGAGGAACTTTTTATAAGAGCATGTAGTGACAGGATAAGGCAGAATGGCT